>NC_068990.1:80523664-80527261 GCF_001194135.2 Octopus bimaculoides | reverse complement strand
TATATACAGAGACAGACAGACAGACAGACAGTCGAACAGATAGATAGATAGACAGATAGACAGAAAGATAGACAGACAGACAGACAGACAGACAGACATATAGACAGATAGATAGATAGATAGATAGATAGATAGATAGATAGATAGATAGATAGATAGATAGATAACTCAATGTTAATGCAATGCGTTATACGTTACCACCTGATCTCCATATTTTATGTAACTTCAGTTATATATATGCATATATGTGTGTCTGTGTGTATGTATGTATGTATGTATGTATATTAATATGTATATAAATATATTATATTATAGCATATATTAAATATTACCTTCATGTTGACTGTTTAAGTGGTATAATCTCGAAAGTGATGCTGGACTTTCATAGCTTAGCGAATTTCATAAATCTCAATATATTGTATATAATATCGAAAAAGTTCTTATTCCCTTGTATATCTTGTTTGCCATCATGAAAACCTTTGAGGTGTAATTAAGTGACTTTATATGACGATATCAGATCGATACACGGTAGTCAGCTACGATAGCTTTAAATTAAATTGACACACCAATTGCACATTTTGGTGTAAAAAAGAAAGATAGAAATATGCTTCTGTTATCGTGAAACACAGTGTTAGAATTCTCATCATGTATCATCGATTTTGTTTATGATCTATGTTACATATATAATGATGTATCTAATATATAATGAGCCATATAGTATCAGACGCATGGTGAATGACCAGATATATTATGTTCCATCAAAGTTCTATAATCTATAAAGTATATGGAGAATTGTGAGCTTTATTGAGGTAGACCAGTTGTATTATGATATAAGAGATGTATTATTTTCAGCGTTACATATATATTATTTTTAATGGAACTTTCAATGAAATATATTAGAATTTTCATAATTTTACAGATTATGATTTCCAATTGCCTCGAATGTAGACTTGATACACTTCCCTAACAAACACTCACCTTGATTTAAATATACAATATAAAAGTACTTTACTAGGGAACTTCATTTTCTACTTTACGAAATATTGGGAGCTACGCATAAAATGGAACATTCCAATGAATTGTAAATTCTGCAGTAAATTCTGCATTATAGTGTAAGAACTTTAAATCAGACATATCGATTTTTTTATAATTGATTTTAAATTTCATGATCTTGTAATTAGGATGTTCCACACGTTATAGTAGGGTTATAGGTTCGATTCCCGGATTGTGTAGTATGTTGCGTTCTTCGGCGAAGCACTCCATTACCTATTTCTCCAGTTCGCTTAATTGACAAATGAGTGCAAGTGCAGCCCATTCGCGATCCTGTAGACTGGGCGAAGGAATGGGAGTGCCGAAGGTTTATTTGTGTTTACTGCTGACTAAATAGTCATGTTAAAACAACTACGGAAAGTACTGTACATTCCTGCAGTTAAGTCATTTACATTTTCGAGTAACAGCAGTGATTTGATTTAATATATATTAAGCATTAAGACAACATAGATACAAACAGCCTTCTCTGTAAAATGTAAAATTACTAACAGACTTGCCTCACAATCTGCACACAATCGTAGCCTTTACGCTGTGATTTTACTTGCTACATATATATCTTTCAAATTGCACCTTACTTTCGCTACTGAAAAAAACAAAAAGTCACGTTGGATAAAAATGTAGTTTTCCTTGACGAGTCCACAAGCAATTTATCTACGCGGTCGCTCGGTCCTAGAAATTGCAGCGGAATGTACATTAAATCGCATCCTACCATTGTAGACCAGTTCATATAATATAACATAGTGCAAGAGACCCGTCAAACTACAGGGTCACCATCGCCTATAAGCTTGTGATCATAGATCAACAGAATCAGAGCTCCATTGTTACTTAACATGAAAAGTATTCAGTCTTAATATATATATATTATATCTTAGAGTGCGATAGAATAAAACCTAATTCTGCACACCACATCGTCCACCGATCTTTGTATTAAATTTATTTGTAATCACGTCATAGTTTAATTTCTTGACAATACGAGTTGCGTCGCATAAAATAATAAATTACAATGAACCGTTGACAAATGTCTCATTATTCAATTTCCCCTTAATGTACTTGAACATCCATAAGCTATGTGTTTTATAGTTTTTATGCTACAATGTATATCGGATATATTTGCACATTTTGAAATAAGAAAGACTTGCTTTTGTTATGCCGCTTAGCCCAGAACAACCTTTACACAAAAGTCATTTCATTATCATTGTATATTTACGAGTACTCCATGCAATGAGCCATTATATCACTTTCAAATGGAGAAATGTGGTTTAAATTTGTCTAGTATTTCTTACAAGTGTTCATATTTATTTTATGTATATAGGAATGAAATTCTCAGATCGTTAGAGTTATTGCTGTTGCGTAACACTTAGGTTGATCTTTATTTCGTTAAATTATGACCAAAAGCGTTCCAATGGTGATCATCCTTTCATCTTGCTGTCACTTTATCTCAGGCGACATGTCACACGTGTCCTTTCTCTTTTAAAGAAAATAGTATTTTACTCTTTTTTTTTCTTGACTTTTTCGACACTTGCGTCGTATTTGTGGAATCTGATAGAAGTTTTGCGTTGTTGTAAGCCGGCTAATACAGCATTATTGATATTTCGATATTGGATACTATTAGATGTAAATAGCAGGCCAATGGAAATTTCGAGTTCGGTCCTATAACTCTACCTCTTTATGAGTGATTTCTTCTGTCTGATGTATATTCTCAACATCATAATGAATGGCTTGCTTCTTCTAACTAGAAAACAGTTTATCATTCATAATTACAAACTTTCTGCAGAGCTCATATATGGATAGTTACCTCTTGACAGTATTCCGTCCCTCTTAAATATGCTACAGAATTAAAGGAAAGACTGTTTTATACAATATATTGCTCATACAGTTTTGAAATAATTAATGTATGAATATCAAAACTACGTTATTAAGTTAAGATTAATAATAAAATGTATTCACCTTTAGATTTTCTATTGATTACATATAAAAGATGCATTTTGCCAAGTAGTTTAAAAGATGTATTCATTAAATGAGCAAATACAATCCCGGAACATTTACATAAATGTTTATTGCGATGCATAGGAAATATTTCTCCTTGAAAATAAGTCGAATCATGGATTTACAAATAAAACCGAAGATGGAAAAATAATCAGTTATATATAGCAATACTTTTACTTGCAAATGAGGGGGAGGGGTTGGTTCGATTCCTACTTGCATATTAACCAATATAATTGTTCGTAGATAGTGAAATTAAAGCTATGTTACCAAAATGTTGCTAGGCTTACTCTCAAACTCAATTTCAATAACGTTTTCAAATAAAATTCCTTCTTTTATATTCCACGTAAACTTCTGGATATATATAAGTCCGCTCATCGGTGTTACTAGCTTGGTAATACGTATATATGTTTTTTGACGCGTGCATTCTTATACATATATATACTTTTATCTATGTATTCAGTATATAAATTTTCCTGAACTGATAGGAGTTCGTTAAATATCTATATATAAGTATGTACATATATATATACACATTTACATACATAAACATTTGTCTATATA
>NC_068990.1:80522622-80523654 GCF_001194135.2 Octopus bimaculoides | reverse complement strand
TGTATGTATGTATGTATGCATGTATGTATGTATATATATGTATGTATATATGTATGTTTGTATGTATATCTGTTTATATACATACATACACGCCTACGAGAAATAGACCGACAGATAAATAGATAGATAGATAGATAGATAGATAGATAGATAGATAGATAGATAGATAGATAGATAAAGACATAAAAATGTTTGAAAGCAATGTCAACTACTATCAGAGCAGTACGAAGACCGTGAAATTAAATTGTTATAACTTTGTGCTGAATTTCATAAATAAAACTAACTAACCATAAAATATAGTAGAAAATTTTCAAATGTTAGTTTATAAAATATTATGTTTTAATGACTAATACGAAGTTGTATTTCAACAATATTCTGTCCCACATCTGCTGTCACATGACTATAATGACATACACTTCTTCTTTGAAGCATATAAAAATTTTAATAAAAACATAAAATATATGAGCCATATAACGCAGTAACATAAGTTGTTGCGAAATATTTTGCAACATTGTACAGGGAAGTGTCAGTGTAGATCATAGAGAAAGAATTACAGCTAGATACACAGAGAGAGAGAGACAGAGAGAGAGAGAGAGAGAGAGAGAGAGAGACAGAGACAGAGACAGAAACAGAGAGACAGAGAGAGAGTGTGTGTGTATGTGTGTGAGTGTTTGTATGTGTGCGTGTGTGAAAGGTGGAGATACAGACAGAGGAATACATTGAATATCTGTGTTTTTACACAGATAAAAGAATTGAAATGAGTAAAGTGTTATTTAAGAAAGATATTAGAAAATTAATTATGTGTTGAAAAATATATTGTCGGTAAATATTATGTTTTAGGAGAATGTATGTTCTAAGCTGATCATTCACTTTGATCTTGATATTGGGAAACAGAAATTTTCACAAAACACACAACAGGAACTAATTTGAATATATATATAAATGTTTATGTATCTATGCATAGAAAAGTATACTTACATATGCTTACATATGAGTGTATATACATATATATATGTATATAAATATATATAT
>NC_068990.1:80512763-80520660 GCF_001194135.2 Octopus bimaculoides | reverse complement strand
ATATATATATATATATATATATATATATATATATATATATATAAACACACATGTGCACGCGAGCGCTTATGCGTGAGCATGTATATGTGCACATATGTATACGTACATATACATGCGTATGAATAATGCACATGAACAATACACACAGATGTGTGTGTGCGTGTGTGTGTGTGTGTGTGTGTGTGTGTGTGTGCGTGCGTGTGTGTGTGTGTTTTCATGTATTGTGAATGTGTGGAATTATATATGTATGTAAATTTGTTTGTACATTCATATGTATCTACATTTGTATGCTTGTATAACTTTACTACAAAGAGGCACTACATGCAAGTTGGAAATAAAGTGATGAATCAACACCGAAAAAATAAACGGCTTACATTATTACCTAATATCTCCATATTTCAGTTTTAAAAATCTCTTCGTAACGAGAAAATAATTAAGCTCTGTCTCCGAATGCCTGCGCATATCAGAGAAATTTGACACATCCATCTAGCTAAGCTTGACAGGTTTTGATTGATGGATAAGTTCATTAACATATATAACCTCCTCCTTCCTCAGATTCCCAATATAATGTTTCGAGGTTTTGATTTTGAGTGTGATATTCTGGTTATAAAATTACTTTCAGATGCTTCCCTGCAGAGATAGCATATGTATAAATTTGTTTGTCAATGACGATGTGTAGTTTGAGTAGTGTGCAACAGATGTATGATTCATCAATATATGATATATTAGGTGTTAAACTTTATAATCCCATAAACACATCTCTTCTATGTTAATAGGAGCAGTTGTTAGTTGTGTGTGTATTAATGCCTCGTGTGTATTAATTTCCCAAGAAAGAAACAGATTGCTGAAGTTATATTTTTCGTTCATCCCTAAGATAGCCGCGCGGATTTTAGCAAGAAACCTATCATTTTTAGGAAGTAATGTTCCAGGAGTTACGAAATATCATTCTACGCTTGACAACCGATCCTTATATTGAAAAAAAAAAACAAAAAAAACAGATGGCTTTTATCCATTCACTGTCATATATTTGTTTGTGCGCGTATGTGTGTTTGTATCGATCGACCGATCGAGAGAGAGAGAAAGAAAGAGTGTGTGTGTACCATATGCAAACACAAAGTTATGCAAACACTAACATATGCATACATACACCCATATCCGCATCCTTATCTACATACATATCCATGAGTAGTTCCTTTAGTATTTTGCTGTTATCAAGTTCTAATATGGACAGTATTAGCCCGGCGTTCTAATGATTCCACCAGCTGACCGCATTTACCTATTCCTATACTAAATTTTAAGTGGTTGGGCATTTTACAGAGGGGTGTATAGTTAATACAATCATCAGTCACTAGGAGTTAGATTATGTATGACAAGGCTAAACATTTAAATTTCATGTCCCCGACGGTTTCTACAGTTTTAGGTTATATAGACTAACATACTCAAATGCCACGCACTAAGATCGAACCAAGGGCCCTTGGGTTGCCGAAGGAACTTTTTAACATTTTCTGCAGCGCCACATTAACAGAAACTTATTTGATCTTGAAGAATAGGAAGTGCAGCGGCAGCTGCAGTAGTTGCAAGAATAGGAGTAGCGGCAGTAGGAGGAGCTGTTTTTCTTGAGCTATTAGATTACATTGTTCTACATGACTCAATTTCAAACACTTTAAAAAAAAAATCATTTGACATGTTTACCCATCTATTGTTTCATTATTAAACATAAACACTGACGCATACACACAATACTTGTACAATACAGATATATGCAACTGTAGATAGATAGATAGATAGATAGATAGATAGATAGATAGATAGATATGAATATTAATACTTATGTATACATATATATTCGTGTATGTGTATGTGTATATATATATATATATATATATATATATATATATATATATATATATATATATATATATATATATACGCAATCATTTAATCCATGATTAATTATTAATGCATATGTGTGTATATGTGTGTGTGAGAGACGGAGAGTAAGAGAGCGAGAGAGCGAAAGAGAGAGAGAGATTGTGTGTGAATCAATGAATAAAGAAATTCAATTACACAAGAAGGCAATAAATAAGCAATCCTCTCTGTCATCGTGAACAATAAACAAGAAAATATATTTCACATCTTTTGTTATGTTGCTTTTTTCTTTTATCTTCCTCGAGCTTCTTAATCATTGTTTATCGTCTCAATAAGTGTCGCATTTGTGTTGCAGCCAGTGTCTGTTTTAGGTCTTTTGAAAATGAATTTCCTTAATTCCTTATTGTTCTTTCTATTAACCTAATCTCCCCATTTTTCATATCTTGTCTTCTCTATTCCTCATCGTCTGAATATATGAATTCACTCTCGAGTATTCTAGAATCATCTCTAATATATACATTGCCGTAAATTCTTCACTTGTTGAAGAGCACTAGACGGATTTTTAAAATATCTAAATTTTCCGTTATAATTCTAAGTATTCAAAATCTCACTTCTGGACCTTGTTTTATCCAAAGGGCTATTTGTTTCCGAGGATTTCTCGGTTTCCCTGTATATATTCAACACACATGACTGGCCGTTTCATATGCAGAGTTGATGATAATTACAAAGGAAACCAGTCGCTTCTTTGTTGCGAGAATCAATAACGATTTTTCAGGTTAAGTTTTTGCAATAATATCTAAAAAAGCCAGATTATAGAAACAGATTATAATGATAGGATTGACCTATATATAAAGACATAACATACCAGAGAAAATGTTTTACTTATTTGTGGGCAACAGAACTTCTGATTCAGTAAGCCGTATTTTTATGTTAGATTCTACATACATAAATTTGTCTCCTGCAGATTAAGTGATGGAATTCAGTCTGGTGCGAAATATGTCAATTGTATTTGGAGATCGGAGAACATTTCTAACCAGTCTCTTGATTAACATAAATGTTACATACGAGAGCTTAGCAACGGCATTTCATTATAGTATAGTCCCTGCTATCATTGTAATTGTTAAAGGGTTACGTTAATTCTGTAATTCTGGAATGAATATCAGACAAGTCTAAGACATTTTTTCAATTATCATTGGAAAAGTATCAAGGAAAGTAACTTTATGTGAGAACATAAATGAGTATTGCAAATATTCACTCAATAAATATTTAACCTTTCTTGTATCAATGAATATCTCTACAGGAGGAATTTAATAGTCGGTATAAACGGTGAAAGACAATCTATATGAAAGCGTTAAAATATTTCCGCTATGTTCACTGTAACAGTGGTAACGCTGCAACACAATACAGAGCAGCGCAGCGCAGTAAAATGCATAATTTATATTATTTACAATGAAAACCTGGCTCTCTTTCCAACTGAATAATATTATTCTGAAGCTTCGCTCTGTCTACTGAAATCTGCTGCAATTACAAAATACTATTGCTGAATTATGTTCATAGCAGAAATAATATATTGTGAAATTGTTCTAAAGAAGAATCATTTGTTCACTTTAAATTATATTTCGCAAACTGTGTTTACGTTAATAATATATCTATTTTATACTAATTTCAGCTGCCAGTATATAGTTTAAATCGATTAATTTCCTGTTGTTAAACATTTTGGACGAAAATATGTAGGCTTCTTTCCAACAGACGACATACTAAAAACAAAGTAATACATATATTTGTTAAATTCATGAAATTCAGCTGTAGCTTCTTTGTCCATAGCATAGTTGTAGTTGTTCATATTGAAATTTACATTTAATTCTATTGGTTAATCTTCAGACCTTCGTAAGGTACTTTATTTGATGTTTACAGCTCTGGTAGAGATTTCAGCGCTTCGTTTTGTCTTTAAGTTTGGCACTTATTGTATCGTTTTCTTTTGATGAACCACTACATAATGTGTACGTTAAAAACCAACATAGAAAAAAAGATATACGCACGTATCTATATAGCCATAGACACAAACGTGTGTATCTATTTATATAAGCAGCAAGCTTCCACTCAGTTTCCATCACCGAAATTCATACACAAGACATTAGTCAAGTCGAGGCTACAGTAGACGATACTAGCCCACTCTTCAGTTCAGTCGAAATGAACCTAAAATGACGTAGTTGCAAAGTGAGCTCCTCAACTACACAGCTGTGACTGATAGATTTAGAATTGTTCATCCTAACAATGAATTGGCAATAGTGTAATGTGTTTATATGAATTTGTATAATATACATAGCAAATGACTAACGGAAGATGTTTATGGTTATTCATCGTAGCACAGTTTCTGTGTGGAACATTTCACCTGTGGCATCTTTGTCACAAATAAATTACTGCGACAATTACAAATTGAGTAACAAACCGTTTCTGTGAGAAGTTGAGTAAAGCCATAACTGTGTCGGTGATAAAGCAATTGTAATAGTGATATAAAAACCTTAAAGCAAAGGGAGAAATTTTCCGCCCGGCAAAATATTTGAGTGATTATGAATCCTCGGGATAGATAAATATGGTCTGAGTTGTGAAGATCTTTTTAGAAACTATACGATTAGTATAACAGTCTAATATTTTCATTCCCTTATAACTACAACATTATAAGGTGGTTAGCTGACTAAATCTTTACAGTGTTGGGCAGAATGCTCAGCGTATTTCTTCAGGTTCTTTATGTTCTGGGTTCAAATACCACTGAAGTTGACCTTGCGTTTCATCCTTTCGTGAAGGATAAAATAAAGTTCAGTCAAGTACTGAGGTCTGTGTAATTGAATAATCTCCTTCCTCCAACTTCCAGCCCGTGTGCCTGTAGTAGTAAAGATTATGACGACAACATTACTAGAGCATTCGACTGCTTTGCTGAGATAAAATGCTACAATTCTGTGGACAATTCGAAGGTAAACATTTTTATTTAATAGCAATTATTGTATTATGGAGTGTTTGAAGAACTGTAATATGTCACATACATTCATGCATCGATCGCTAACGACCAAAATGATTTACCTTCTTTATATTTAATTTACAATTGCATGAGTTAATACATTTCTTCACACTCAAGTCACAACAATGACTTAGTGCAGAGCGTTTCTGGTCGAAGATTGCCAAACCTGTATATCGTATACTTGAAAATATTATTTTATGAGTGTATATAGCTCGTGGCTGGAGGCACTTCATGACATACACATTCTAATCGCAAATTATTTTTCCTTGATAACCAACTAAATATCTAATCTATAAGCTTCATTAATCTAAGAGTATTTACAAATGTAATAGAAAATCTCCCACAACTGTCGCCATTTGTTATAATCTAAAAGGATCTAGTGTATTAGCTTTTGTTTTTATTATGTACTCGGAGGAGGATGGAAGAGTGAAAGAATCGATAAAATGCCAAAATATATTCCTAGTAGTATTTCTTCCGATCACTACGCTCTGATTTACTCCTCTTCTGGAAAGAGCGCAGCAATTGGGATGGAGATGTTAGAGATTAATCAACAGATACCAAATGACACAGATCCGATAAAATTGTCAAATTGTCGGCTGGTTTATTGTCCGACATCCAATCACGTCTGCTATGTGTGCTCGCCTATTCTCCAGGGCAAGCAGGAAAAGTGAACTGCTGAACTAGACAACCAACTATTTATCTCATATATCTGACCAGTGTCTCCCATACTGTCCAGTAATATCTAATGCTGTTGGTGTAAGTCATTGCTAGATGATGGACAAGAATGATTTTAAAAAATTGGACGTGATTTTTAGCTTTCTTTCAAAGGGTGTGGGGGTGAGTTTCGTTTCAGAAAGGATATGGCACAATCATGACGTTGAATGTTCGATTACGCTGCAAGGCATTACAAACAGATGCATCTTACAAGCTCGCTTATGAAATTAGCGATTATATAGTACACTGAAGCTGTGTGAAATGTCGTCGTATGACTTATATCTATAATTTAAAGGGCCCGTGTTTAAATTACGAGATTGAGAAGAAGAAGAAGAAGAAGAAGAAGAAGAAGAAGAAGAAGAAGAAGAAGAAGAAGAAGAAGAAGAAGAAGAAGAAGAAGAAGAAGAAGAAGAAGAAGAAGAAGAAGAAGAAGAAGAAGAAGAAGAAGAAGAAGAAGTGGAGGAGGGGAAACAAAACGGATAAACGAATAAGGAAACTAATATCTTTTGTTGCTAGACGTCGAACGAAAAACGTTACGAGAAAGAAATAGACGATATAAGTAAATGAAACCTGAGAAAATTGGGGAGCTGAATCAAAAGAGATTGAAATTTATATGAGAAAGCCTGCTTTTATTTTTATCATTGTTTCGAAGTGGAAAATTAGGAAATATGAAAGTGAGTACAAAAAGGCCCTAAAGGAAAAATAAGGACGAGAACTAATAAAGAAATTGGTAGATTAAGCGCATCAAAATATGGAGACAGAACTGTATCGGGCTAAAGAAGAGAACAAAAGAAACGAGGAGGGGAGAAAAGTGTTAAAAATTGCAAAAGAGATAATGAAGTAGTTAAGGAAGAGGATATATTACAAATAAATACAAGATTAAAGAGAAAAGAGCCAGGAGATACAAAAACTTGAAAGGAGAGATGTGAAGAGTCGCTGTATGTAAGTTTCCTTCAATTTCGTTTCAGTGTTTCTAAGTATACTAAAATTATTTCACAGAGTTACCAACGTCTGTCGAAAGCAGCTAAGAAATCAACTAAAATTAACTAAATTTAATAATAACGGAACTTGATTCACTAATCATTAGCTAAAATACATTAAATTGTTTTAAGACGAACGAATTTAACTACGAGCGAACAGAATTTCACTAAATATAAATGAATGTAATAAATCTACTAAAATGGAACTAAATGCTTTTAAAATTAATTAAATACCCCTAGGAGGAATACATCTTTGTTATGATGTACAAAATGAATTTAATTTACAAAGAAAAGCAATTATCAATGTCCACTACAAAAATGAATCAATACAACAGTTGAGATTGTAAATATATTTAGCAGTGGCTCAAACTGCTGAAAATAGCAGTTACATTTTCGTCAAAATCCATACTACAGTTTTCAAAACGGAGACGATATAATGTATGACATAGTCCTAAATAGACTGAAAACGCAATGGGTGTTTGCTGTCACTACACCATTAACCTGTTAACCTAAGGATTAATTCGTTCGCGTTTAACCAGTGGCTAACCATCACCACCCCACCAAGAGCAACATCCTACCTACGAGGTATGATACAAAGTTAGAGTCTACATGATCCCTGCAAGTCAAATTACCCTCAAATCATGTCTTAGAACCTTAAAAAATAATGAAGTACTTAGTAAACATTGAACATAACCGAGTAGCCATAGCCGGTATATCTGACCATTAGAAATATGGTTTTATAAACGACACTAATACGTTCAGTTTGGACATTACAGATACGCAGTAGTCGGTCGTCAGTTGTCTCTAAGTATTGTCCGAGTGTATTTGAGTGATTTTACAAGCTTCATTTTTCCGATTTTTAAATCTTATTTCTTCATATCAGACCAATTGGTATGCAATGGCTGACAGAATTGTTAGCACGCCGGACAAAATGCTTAGCGGCATTTCGTGCGTCTTCGTGCTCTGAGTTCAAATTTCACCGAGGTCGGCTTTACTTTTAATCCTTTGGAGGTCGATGTACAAAAAAAAGTACTAGTTTTGTACTGAGGTCGATGTAGTCGTCTACCCTCTCCCTCAAATTTCAGGCATTGTGCCTATCGTAGAAATGATTACTATTACCATTTGAATCATCATCATCATCAACATCGTCATCGTCATCGGCATCGCCAGTATTACTATTATTTTACTTGGACACATGAAGGTTATCCTATGATTCATTTCTTTTCTCTACTCAAGACTAAAAAATCACGTTTCGGCATTTTAATACCATTCCTGAAAATATATATATTTATGTGTGTGTGTGTGTGTGTGTGTGTGT
>NC_068990.1:80510045-80512404 GCF_001194135.2 Octopus bimaculoides | reverse complement strand
TATATATATATATATTTAAGAGAGATTTCGGTTGACCGATTATTGAACTGATATCTGTGAATAATTCCTCATTGATTGGAAAAAAAGCATTAAATATATAGTGAGGAAACATATGCGAAATAGGAAGAGAATCGCATACTCAGCATTGATATGCGCAGTGAACATGCTGATGCACACACTCACGTAATAATACAATACAATAAAGAAATAATACAATAAAAAACATACTAAAACACACACATACGCACAGAAATGTCCACTTACAGGAGCATAAAATAACTTTGCACATATATAAGTTGATATATATGTTATACAAATATTCGGAAGCGCAATGGCGCGGTGGTTAGGGCAACATACTTGCGATCATATGATCGCGGTCTCGATTCCTAGACTAGGAATTGTGAGTTTTTATTGATCGAAAACACCTAAAACTCCATCTATTTATACATTTTTTAAAAATATGAAGACAGGTGGTGTAGACAACAAACAGATGCATTAGTTTAACGCTCGGGAAGTGAAAAAGTCTTTAACGTTTCGAGCCTACGCTCTTCCACAGAAAGGAACACAGAAAGAAACAAGGAAAGAAAATAAAGAATGTGTAATGGCTAGCGATCTATCATGGGGAAATATATATATATATATATATATATGTAAACACGCATATATTTAAATATACATACGTACATACACATACATACACACACACACACACACACATTATATGTACAGAGAGAGAGAGAGAGAAAGAAAGCGATATATGTATGTATATGTATATATGTGTGTGTGTGTGTTTTTTTGTATGTATGTATATATACCCATATATAGATACACATTTGTACAGTATAGTTTAAACATTAACATTAAACTTCTTGGCAAATAATCAGCATTATTCTGTTCGTTAGTTGAAGTTTTATCTTTTGTTATGAAATCCGGGTTTGAGAGTTACACTGAGTGTATTTAGAAGAGAAAATAAAACATTGGTGACTGTTTATAAGATATTGAATGAGAAAATGTATATTACAAGTCCGTCCTTTACTGGTTTCTCTCATTATACTGCAGTGTTTCTTGAGCATTATCCTGAGTTGTTTACTCGATTAAATCAATCTCATTACATACTTTTAAGCTTTTTATTTCGTCTAATAAACATTGTGTCGAACCGTTCAGTATTGGAGGCGCAATGATACCAACAACAGCTGTCAATGTTGAGAGACGAGCATAAGCCATTTTCTTCTCCGAGCTTCAGTTATAATTGAAAAGATCTGCCTTTCGCACGAAATTTTGGTGAACTTTACTTTTGTATGAATGTCTCTTTTTGTATAATATGCACATGTGAATATACTGAAAAAGTTATTTCTTATATCTTAGTCAAAGGAAAGCGCATAGTGTCTATATTCCGCTACAGAACCCATCGCCCATATGAAATCCCCGAGATGCTCAAAGGAGACCAAACGTGACTCGATTGTTTGTAATAAAATTCTCTCTGCTGTTGGTGTTAAATTGGGTGATCCAATAACAGAATTCTAACACCCACTCATAGAAATGATTTTTCCAACAGGCTTATACAATGTTTCTGTACACAAAAATGCATAAATATTTGTTAGATTTTCCCGAGGCTGTTATTGAAGGATATTACCCAAGGTGCAGCCAGATGAAATCGATCTTGAATCTACATAATGACGAAAGGAGTTTCCTCATCTCACAGTACAAATTCCTATACAAAGAAGCCCTGAATACACATTCATTCTTAAAGAGGCGTATAAAAACTGGTAGGTTGGTATACTGAGACAAAATAGAGATATGTAAAAGTATATTAACAAACACAACAAAGATACCAGACTGAGATAAGCCTGTCGACTATTTTATTAGATAGATTTTTATTGTTTTCTTTTGTAACTTACTTCTTGTTATCCGCTTACTATTTGTCAATCTAATAAGTATGTGTGTACGTGTGTATGTGTATGTATGTATGTGTGTGAGTGCGCGCATAAGCACACATATATATGTATGTACTTACACATGCACACATATAGCAAAGCATGTATTTACACAAATATCTATGCTTATTTACACTGTCACACACACGTACACATACCCGCTTACACATTTGCGGAGTGAGGGGTTGATGTGTGTGCTTGTGTCAATCTAGTTAGCTAGCAACTAGTTAGCTATCTTGCCAAGTGTCTATCATATTTCAAACAGTCACAGATCAAAGTGATGTCGCCTGTTTGTCGGGTCAAATGTTTTTGCGTATATAGTGGCCTGAATATTTTCGCAGAAACCGAGAGAATCTAATACATACAAACACACAAACACACACACATGTATATATATATATATATATATATATATATATATATAT
>NC_068990.1:80504796-80508284 GCF_001194135.2 Octopus bimaculoides | reverse complement strand
TATAGATAGATAGATAGATAGATAGATAGATAGATAGATAGATATATAGATAGATAGATATATAGATAGATAGATAGATAGATAGATAGATAGATAGATAGATAGATAGATAGATAGATAGATAGATAGGTAGATAGATAGATAGATAGATAGATAGATAGATACATAGATAGATAGATAGATAGATACCTTATATATACATGCATACATATTACATACATACATACATACATTCTTACATACAAGCATACATGCATACATGCATACACGCATACTTACATACATACATGCATACTGGATACTAGCCACGTATCAATATTTAGAAAACAAATTCTTCATTTATTGATATTATTTCCGCATGCAGAGGATGTACCACAGTTATAAAATGTTATTTGAGAGTATTTCCCAATGAAAGGCGGAGACCATCTCAAGGATCAAGAATTTCCAAATATGATATGCCATCGTAGAGGTGATCTAATAATCTAGTTCTCTTTATTTGCATTTATCTGTCAATATACAATTGTATTCTACCATGATGACCATTCATGTTATTGCAAACATGTAAGCATAATTTTTTCAGAGTGAAATTAATACTACATGTAGAACGTCGCCAAACGGCCGTCATCCTAAGGTTTATCACAGAGACCAAGGCATATTCACCACTCATAGCTCCTGAATTTCCTGATGTGTGTGTGTGTGTCTGTGTGTCTGTGTCTTTGTCTGTCTGTGTCTGTGTGAGTCTGTCTGTGAGCGTATCCGCGTAGGTCTGTTTTTATATTTATGTCTATATGTTTATGCATGTATTCATATATAAACCTGAAGTTTTGTGAAGTATAGGTCTTCACCAGACGGAAAGACAGAAACACAGACAAGGAGGAAGAGAGAGAGAGAGAGAGAGAGAGAGAGAGAGAGAGAAAGTGAGAAGTGAAAAGGAAACGTAATATATGAAAACATGAATAAACCGAGTTACGGTACGAGACGTACTAAACAAAGATACGGGATAAAATGGGCAAGTAGACAGAGTCACTAGGAAAGCACTCCTGAATTATTTCGTGTGAAATTAAGTTTACCTTGCTGTCTTTGTTTATCTGGCTATCGCTCCTGGGTTTTTTTTCTCTGTTTTTCGTGAAAATATATACAATAATAGAGGGAAAAATAGATAAGAGTAAAAGCGTTAGAGAAAATGTGAGAAAGTTGTTGAAGAGAGTAATATGAGAGATGATGTTGACAGATATGACTGTGTATTAGTGTTGAGTATGGTGAATCTATAACAAACAATGTCGTATCAAAATATAAACATCTTCCGCTTCGCAGTCGTCATAGACCATTATTGAATCTTGTAACAACATAAATATGGCTAGAATATCGCTAAGCAATTAGTATCACGCTTAACCCTCTTCTATTTTGATTTACACTCAGGTCTATCAAGGACTGTATGTGTACATAAGCGAATATCTTTATACATCTATCTATATATGTATATATAAACACCTAGATAAATTTATACACACACACACACACACATACTCCCATACATTCATATATACATGCATACATAATGCATACTTACATACATACATACATGCATACATACATACATACATACATACATACATTGCAAAGATAAATATATGTCGCGCCACGTGCCGAAAGAGTTGCGTGAGCTACGGACTAGCTGGAGTCTTAGAATAACAGTAAATTCCAATTATGTTTAGACACGCGTTGACACTTTCCAACACTAAACTCCGGGCACTTAGTCTTTAATACAAAAGCTACCAGCAACGATGTGACAAAATAAAGGTAAATGTTTATACCGCACGCGATAAGCACGTGCTGATTTAAGTGTTTTTATATATTAACAAATCTTACATTTATATATTAACAAATCCTTCGTTGCGTTTTAGCGAGAATAACTAAACCAACATCAGCTGGGCTAGTTAAGATGGAGGCTGAGGGCGTTTACATGAGTACCTGATAAGCTTCCACCTGTAGCTGGATATTTTTGGTACCAAAAATATACATAACGGGTATATGTGTGTCTTGGTGAGTATATGTCTGTGTTCGATTATATGATTTATCAACACACTAAAAATCATAGAAAGTGCACACACAACAGCCACAGACACACTTAAAGCAACAACAACCCCTCCAGCACGACAGTCATCAACACGTTCACTGCTACCACAAATAGTTCCGCCAACACTACTACTACAACTGTAACACACCGCGAAAAATACCCACCCTCAAAAGCAAGAGCTCATGACACATGTCCAAAACTTCGAGCTAGTGAGCCAGAGAAGAGTGTTGTTAAAGAATGTTTGGCCCCCATACCAAGAAGGAAAGACATTGAGAGAAAGTATGAGATCTTCGGCACCAGCATCGCTCAAGTGCCACAATCACTGGTAATGGTGCGAACGCCTATGGAAACATACAAGAAACATTTGGGAGAGCTTCCCTCACAACGTGGGAACCGCTAATGTAAAACCACGAGTAAACTTTTAAGGGGATTCCTAAAGGAACCCCAGTGGGTTATGGAGATTGAACCACTTAACCTCCAGTGGCACCCGGTGGATAAGTAGACTCCCTTTCTTCTCTAAACTCTTTCTGGTCACCACAGTGGGTTTAAGAATGGGTTGTATGAGATGTATCTGGCCTGGGGGAGCCCTGGATGCAAGGTGGCCTATTCAATAACTTTAGATCACACATTTAATTTCAAATAATAGCTTTAGGTATAGATTGTCACATTATCGTTATTAAATCTATTAACACGCTTCGAGAATTTCTTGTAGACATTTTCAGAATGAAGTAGCGACAGAAATGCTATAATAATCATTTTTCTTTGTTTTCTTTTTTTTCTTTTTTTCTTTTTGTCGCTAGGTGGGCTATGAGAATGATGTTGTAAGCGGCAATGTCATCTGTCTCAGATTTATATTGTTTTGTTCTACCACGACTAGGTTTTATCAAAAGTACTGTGTGTTACTTTCTGACTTGTAGTTTACTTATTAATAAAATTTGCATTGATAATGCTTTGAGATCCGTAGCGAAATAAGTCCTATTTTTAGGTAAATATTCATAGATGTGTGTTTGTACGTAAATAAATATGTATGTGTCTGCATGCGTGTGCGTGTGTGCGTGCGCCTGTGTATGAATGAGTGTGTGCTTACGCGTGGATATATGTGCATGTATAAATATGTACATGTATATGTCTATGCACTGGTAAGAATTTAGTGAACTTAACTTTTACTAAGGATAAGGTGAAGATATGAACTGTCTCTTCTGAATGTAATATTCTTGTCTGAAATGTAGATCTTATCCAATCCAGTTTTGAAATGTTTCTTCTCAATAAAACACTAAACAAATTACTAAGTATGAACTGTCAAAATAATAATAATAATAATAATAATAATAATAATAATAATAATAATAATAATAATAATAATAATAATAATAATAATAATAATAATAATAATAATAATAATAATAATAAT
>NC_068990.1:80495093-80504577 GCF_001194135.2 Octopus bimaculoides | reverse complement strand
TAAGAGCACCACAGCAAACCACAGCACATACCCAAGGCGCACAGAGCTGCGCTCGGTAGTGAAGTGAAAGCACGTTATAAAAATAAAACTACTGAACAATAATAATAATAATAATAATAATAATAATAATGATAACGATATTAATAATAATAATAATAATAATAATAATAATAATAATAATAATAATAATAATAATAACAGCAGCAACAATAATTGGGAATATAACAGGTAATTTTTTTGGATTCTATAAAACAACTCTGACATTTGCCAACTTTTAAAGATGATTCTTTATTCTTTCTGGAGCTGATAAAGTTCCCAGTAATATATTCAGGGGTGAATTGAATCGAATCTCCTCAAAATATGGTAACAAATTATTATATATTTATGAAGAACAGTGCTATTCTTTCTTCATTCTTATCTCCTCAGTCCGTCTCTGCATATAAATGTGCAATTCAGTTGAGGAAGGAAAAGATGCTAAAGATATGAATTGTGAATATTTAATAAAATCAATAGAGAAGAATACAAATGAAATACCAGTTGAACTAAAACAGTGTAAACAAAGATATTGATATAAAATTTGTAAATATCAGCATAGTACGGACTTGACACTTCTCGGAGATTTACGAGCAAATAATACACAACCATATACGAACGCACATACCCATAGACTAATCTACATGATAAAATACAGTAATGAATAAAAATATTGTATTTCGTATGCATAACTTTTCAATATACAATGGCAATTGCATTAGCAGTAGCACAGCTCACATCAGAAATAAGAAGCACTGGAGATACAAACAGCAGGTCGAGGCAATTTACGAAGTACAGTATTCTGTGTCTCTATTCGCTTTACAATTCTATTAAAGACCCAAAATATTGGTTTCAAATTTTAGCACAAGGCCAGCAGTTTTTTGGTGGTCTTTGGTGGGGGTGCTCATCGATTACGCCAACCTCAGTGTCCGACTGGTACTTTTTTTATCGATCCCGAACGATGAAATAGAAAGCTGGTCATTTCGGTAAGGACCTCGACGGAATTTGAACTCAGAACGTAACGACAGCCGAAATACCGTAAAGCATTTCGCCCAGCGTACTAACGTTTCTGCCAGCTCGCCGCCTTGTGAATTTGTTATATTACCATTTAAATGGTTAATGGTTGTTGGTTTTTTTTCATTTTTATAGATACTTGGTGATAAGCATAGGTACACCAATATGCTCATAATATTCATTCCAATTTATCGGTAAATTGTCCCCTCTATTCAGGATGTTTCAATGACTTGGAAAATTAACAAATGACTTCTCAACTTACATTGCTAAACCTGTGTTCCTTTATTACTGATAGTATACAGATGTCAGGTCACTACCAAAGATATTTCAACATTTTAATATCATTAGAACACTGGGGTGTGTTTGAAACACGAGAAGGACAATGAGAAGAGATCTCTCTGGTAATTCAACACAACTAGAAAATATATGTGGGCCTTCATAGAAGGCAAAGATCATTGTAACCAATATGTTCGCAAACAGAGGTAATACTAGTTCAAAATCAAAGATATTGGTAACGCTGCTGCAGAAACGCGTTTCTTTTATACTTTGTGAATATTGACCTTCAGCGAGTTTCTTAGGTCTGTTGTACCTGAAGGTTTTGAGTTTGATTTTAAAAATACATATATTTCTTCATGCCAAGCAGATCACCCACTTCATCTATCACGCTCCACAGACCGGTTCTGCTTGTTAGCAGTTAAAGCCTTTCATTATATCAATGATGGTGAACATGTGTGATTACATGCTGCACTTCAGTTAATGGCATATATTGTGAGTAGAGAGAGAAAAGAAATACGTTATGAAAACAAGTCGATCTCAATCGATAGTGTTATGGTTTGCTTTGTGAGTCGGTGGGGGTGGGGGTGAAGATGTTGATAGGGGTGGGGGTTCACTCAGTGCAGAGTTATTGATTTCAGTTTTATCAATCGTTTAAATGAGTAGACAATAATATAACAAATAATGTAAACAATAACATAGAAAAAGAAAAGCATAAACAACAGGGAATTAGTTGATTGAGGATTAAAATATACCTCCTTAACGACAGATAAATATAAACGAAGACAGAAATTTATTCAGTGGCATTTAGAGGTGAGTGAAGCGTGCGGCTGTTTGTGCGTGCGCCTCTCTGTGTGTACATCTGCGTCCGTGCGTATGTATGTAATGTTCTATGTATACATACATGCACGCACACACACACGAACACACACACACACACATATATATATATATATATATATATATATATGCATAAGCTAAGTACATGCGAACACACCTTTGTATTGATTGAATAGGAAGACAGAGTGAAGAGTAAGTTGTGAGAGAGAAGGAGAGGGAGAAACGAGTGAGATCCGAGGAACTGATAAACCTCTTTCGTAGGAAGCTTTTTAAGATCATGGTCGAATGTACTGTATTACTACATCCTGATCGATTCCCTCACCACTCTTTTTAGAACTAATATCTAGGAGTAACCAATGAAAATTTAAGCACAAACAAAACAAACTAGTTTATAGCATAGTAAATAGTGGGTGTATACTTATTTTCAGACTAAGTGTTGATGAATACAACATTTATTCTATACTATCGATGAGTTGGTTTCAGCTTAAAAAGCTTCGTATAAAATTGTGTAGCTACTTAGTTACATTGCACTCACAACTCAAGTTCAAAATTCACAGAACTAAAGATTATTGTTATCGTTGAACTCCAGGTGAGGTCTAGCCTACATGGACTATCTTATCTATAAAATCCTACGTACGTAAGATTACACTATAGGTCATTTTTCCTTTATTGTTTATCTTTTTTCCTTTATTAACGCGGTATCAAGTGCTATTGCAGCTATATTAGAGGGATTTCGCTGTTATTTCTTGTGAGGCACATCACTACGTAATGGTGCCCTCTTTGACTTGTATGTATGTTTGTGAATGTATTTCTGCGTGTGCATGTGTGTGTATGTGCATTTTGATGTGTGCATTGTTGCGTGTGTATGAGTGCATGTCTGTGTCTGTGTGTCTGTGTGCATGTATGTGTATGTGTGTGCGTGTGCGTGTATGTGCGTGGGTATTTTTTTTGAGATTTATATAAGATGTTTCTTTTGCAGGATTCCAGCCGGCCGATAACAAAGAAGCAAAGTTCTTTTATTCAAGTGAAACAACACTCGGATGCATATCTCCTTTAATTACACGGGTCTCACTTTATTTCTATTTTTATGCATCTATGATTACTCTATATGTACATGTTATTGCTTGAGCATATTCATCTGTTGGATCTCAAATGCAGACTCCCTGAAAAGTTTGAGACGTTTTCACTTTAAAATTAATCGATTTTACTCGGAAAAGGCGAATACGTTTGATTTCGTTGTTCGTTTGCTTGTCTGTGTATTCGTTCGTTTTTTGTTTTGCTTTGTAGGGTTTTACGAAATATCTACATTGTAGGCTAGTGGTGCACCTATTATCACTGGATCAAATAAAAATGTTTAGCCTGGATATAAGAGCTGGTAAAATATATATATGTACTTACTGGGTGTTCGGTCGAAATTTTCATAAAAGTAAAAGATATACCGTCCATTTTTTAAAAAAACCGAAACATATGAACTATGGCTGCGAGATAGCAATTTCCTCAAAATAGCCACCCTTAGCTTCTACCACGACCTCAAGACTGTTCCTTAGTCCGCGTATGTGTTCATCACTGAGTCCCCGAGATCTTTGAAGATCTCCTTGACCTTGATGTTGACATTGATGAGTACCAGCTCGGCCTTGATGTTGCGAGCAACGTCAGCAATGTCTTTTCCAACAGTACCCTACATATAAGGTTTACAGTTTATTAGAAGGCCAGAAATTGGGTATGTTGAAGTCGTAGAAATTCTCCGACAACCAATTTTGATTCTTTTAACAGGTTGCAACGTATATGGCTCACCGGAGCAATACTCCCTCTCTAACCTCTATTTGACCACAGGTTCCAGTAGCTTCACATAGCTATCCTAATTATGCGTAAGAGTGTAGATGACGATCTCCAGCGTGCAGATGCAGTCAGAAATCCGGCTGTATTCCCTTCCTGTAGACCACGGCTTCGTAGTCTTTGTTGAAGCTGTCCACGTCAGTTTTTACGGTCTTTACATTATTTACAGAGCATCAAACAGCAGTCATTGGGACAACATTTTGAAGAATCGTGATACTCTTATCCAACTCTCAGATGGCTTCCTGTCTTCTATATCAGCTAACATTCAACTACAGCTTTAATATTTATGCTCTCCAACGCTGTTCACCAATACTTCATTGTGCTCCTGAAAAAGGAAACGTGCGTGTGTATGTATGTCATTGAAAATATAAGACAGAAATATAAGTGATTGATCTAAAGCACCTCGAATTAAATTAGGATAACTAAAGCTGAGTTCTGTAGTTTTCAATGAAACTTTGGAAACTAATTAGATAATCGAAAACAAGCTCAGTAATATTAGGGTGTTAATGTCTCTCATTTATGTTGTCCAATCCACCATATATACGAGCATCCATGTCTATAGAGTGTCTTAGTGTATTTTTTTCTCTTTGAAAAACACGCTTATTCTCATGTATATATGTGTAATTGGATTTACAAAGACGTGTAAGAGGCATTTTATATATAAGATTTATTTTCTTAATTTCTTTAAAGTTGGTACTTTCCAATGTCGCTGTTCTGAGTATCTCGTTTTGATACCTTCAGAAACAAACCAGCAAAAATAAAGAAATGACTGAACTGTATGAAAACCACCGTCAAACATATATTAATATCATTCTCTATACCGATGGCCATGAAGACAATGCATGTGTATTCGCATTTGAATGAATGCTAGTACACTTTACATTTATGTCTGTTAGCTGTGTTATCCATTTCCGTGCGATCAGTCCTATTAAGTTTCTCTCCTTTGTTTACACGCTCTGATACAGATCGCAATTCAGACCTTCCTTGTAAATCGCCTTTACACTATTATGGCTATATTGATGATTGTCATATTAATGTTTGAAACTCTATGCTTGGAGACAAATTCAGAATACCCGAAGCAGGAATCCTTTAGTTGATAGATCTAAGGAGTCATTACTGACTTTCTGGCTTAGAGAAGAAAAACAGAACACACATAAAGAAGTTTGTACATTCTTTAGGAATACGGAACACCAGTGACATATTCCAATAAAAGTAGCAACTCGGTTTAAACGTAATAAGCCGGATATTGATCTAGGGGACAGAGAGCAATTGTCATGAACCGAGATCAAGCTGCGCGGCAAAAGTGAATATCTCGTCCAAAATTGAAGAACAATAGAACATCTATGGAGAACTAATGAGAAAATAGCATCTTATATATCCATGATATAGATAAGGTGTGTACCAATTACGATCGGTGCAAGAAAAGCCTGGGAGGAAGTGAATGCATTTAAGTTTCGAATTTTTGAAGTTTGAATATATTATAGACATAATAAGCGATGAAATAATGAAGGATGGCAAATACTGGTAGTTATGTCAAACCTCTAATTGGGTGAATTTCTCTAGTTTCGCTAATAGACGCAGAAAGCATCAGCTTAAATATCGCGCCAGGCCAGGATAATAATAACTTCTAAATTTCAACTAATTAGAATTTGAACTGCGCATACTTTGAAAAAAAAAATATATTCACATTTGGTAAATGTATCGAAAACTTAATGAATATAACGAAATTCCTACGGACACCATTGCATAGAAAAGAAACTAGCTAATCTTCGATAACACAGATTACACAATATCGATAACATCGATATCATAATGTAGTCAGCAAAGATTTTTTTATTAATCAAGACTTGCAAACCATTAATTTCCTACTTAAATCTTTGCAAGGCCTTTAGTAGCAAGATTCCTATTGTTCATTAAATTTCGATCGCACATGTGCTGAGATGTCAAAGATTTTAGCACAAGGACTTATATCAAGTTAATCACCTCTTCGACAAGTATAGTGACGACTTAGATCACATTTTGCCCGAATTTATTACATCCGCTTCACAGATCATAGACATGTTCGTTCTTACCAGAACGTTTTAGATGTACAAAAGCGTGCATGTATAAGTGTGATAACATAACATTATGGCCAAGGAACATTCTCTAGCTACTCGTCTTTTGATGAGTATTCAACGAGCTGTGAAATACGTCTAGGCAATCTCCTACGCATTTTTGTGCAATCTCCTTCGCATTTTTGTTCAATCTCCTTCGCATTTTGGGTGAAACAAGATAAATTCAAATCTATCATTTCAGAGCGAACGGTTTTAAAAACTGTAGTTTAGTTTAATTTTACAATATATTCTCTAATACACGCGGTATTGTACATAAATAATCATCAATTATTCAGATATGGTGACGAAAGAAACATGTACGAATTAGTATTGCCATTAAAAGTGAAAACTAATTTAAGATCAGTTTACAGCAACGACTTGCTATAAATTCTCTCCGTATGCTTTATGCTAAATAGTTAACAAATATTACGCCAAAATAAATCCCTTTAATTTTAACTGTACGAATAGAATAATATGTATTTACATCTGCTGAAATTTCCGCAGAAAAAGCTTTAAAATTATACATTAATATTCAAAATTCATATTGTTTTTTCTTTTTAAAACATGATATACATGCAGATTACATGTACACACATACATAAAAAGTGACATGTATGCATATATGTGGATCCGTGTGTATATGTGTGAGCCAGCGTTTATCTGTTCAATACAATGCAATATAAATATAAAAATTAAAAACATCTCCAGGCATATACATGAAGATAAATTGTTTTTATAATGGCATTTTAATAAATATTCATCAAAAGGTGGTTTTTTTTTTTAGATGCAGGAAAGTCTACATAGAATTGGCCAATATTGACCGTGAAGTCTAATAGAAAAATATTTCGTTTGAAGATCGCTCTTGATTTATTTAGAGAAATAATTAGTTTATGAAAAGAACCATGCCCACACGCACACTTATATTCAAACACGCATACATATATCATTCATTTAAGTATCTGTACACGTATATGCATATATATATATATATATATATATATATATATATATATATATATATATATACATATATATATAGGCGCATGTTTCCGGTTTCAGTCCCACTATGTGACAACTTGGGCAAGTGTCTTCTAGTCTAACCTTGGGCTGACTAATAGCATATATATATATATATATATAGGATCTTTCTGATTTGGCGGACACCAATTGTTTTCTAACGAAACACTTTCAAACTTGGGACACTGGTAGAATGTGTCATATAAAACATATTTTACTCTTAGTGCTGTTGAGAAAAGTTTATATTTAAAAAGCTATTTCGTGTTAAAACTGTCGTATTTCAGTAATTTCAACCAATCACTGACGTCTATTGAGATGAAAACAATTACTGTTGTGGATTGGCAACAACACGCTGTGGCGGTGTAATGGGATCTTTTCCCTTGAATAAAATTAGTGCCGTTGTTTGTCAACAACAACTATCGGCGGTACTGTTGTTTATGACATCGTTCGTGCGTTTGTACTGGTTTTAGCTTTAGGGTTTTAGGGTTAGAGTTCGGGGTTTAGAGTTAGGGTTTGGGTTATGAGTATTGTTGCCAAATTTGGTGAAAATCTATTCAATACACCGCCACCAATTTTTTCCCAAATTTGGCAAAAATAGGGAACCCTTTAAATTAGTGTGCAGATCTGCGAGTTGGATATGTTGAATAAAACCAGAATTAAACCATCCTTCTATATTTTCTTTTACTCAAAACCAGGGACTTTTCAACACGCCACGCGTGTGGGTCTGTGCGTTCTCGCGCGCGTTTGTTTGTGTGTGTGTTTAATCGGCTTGAAAAATCGTTAAGATATAATTTTTTTCCTTAAATGAAACCAATGGTAGCTTCTATACACACAGGAATCTTATACACGAATGCACTATTGAGCACTCATTCTCTTCGTTCGACATTTGCGTATGAACAGGGTGCAGTGAATAAACTGTCGTCTAAATTACGCAAAAATGAAAAAAAGAAACTCACACTTCATTTTAACAAATATACTTATCAAGATTACATAACAATATCTTGAAATTAGTCAATTTATTCAATAAAATCGCTATTGGCTTCAAACATGGCCTCGACACGATTTCGGAATTTCCTGCAACTTTTTGGACGGTCTTCTTGTTTGCTGCCATAATACTAGCCTTCAGTTCATCTACGGTATTCAAGATATTTTGTTAGTCTCACGCTCAACTACATTCCGCACATAATAATGAATTCTCACCAAAAGTTCGGGGTAAAAGAAGTGTTTAGTGAATTTTGAAGATTTGTTCTTCTGCGAATTAAGCTAAATCTATATGGACATGACACAGAATATACAATTATTAACACAACCAATCTTTTATTGTAATTTTAAAAGAATATTTGAAAAAAATTATATTTCGCATCACTCTACAATTTGATACAATATGCTTGTGCTGAATATCAGTTAAATTTATCTTTGTCCTACAATATATATATATTGCATGTATGTATGTATGTTTGTATGTATGTATGTATGTATGTATGTATATGTGTATATATAAGGATCAGATTCGTCAGTACTCTTGAGTTTCAAGCGTGATGCTATTTGTCAGCCATTTTGAATTTGAATGAAAGAAGTAGATTGTTATTACCGTAAGGTGGGCTGCGATTGGTCGACGAATGTCACGCGGTGTCGTGGTTTGATATTGGTATACGGGTAACACTTACTTGTAAAATACCGCATGGCGAACAGGAAGTTGACCAGGTGGAGGACAGGAAGTAGAACACGTGGTGATTAGAAATCGCTCAGGATGTTGTGGGGTGGAGTAGTAAAAAAAGTCCGCATGTACAAGTATATAGTTTTATATGAGGTGTGAACACGCGCTCATTAGCTTTGCATCCATGTGTATATATATCCATGCGAGTGTGCGCATTTGTGCATGGGCGCCCCTGCGCACGTCTGCGCGCACACACACACGCACGTTTGAACGAACACGCGCACACATATACACGCATATGCACACATGGTAACAACAAACAAGGTTACCACAACGTTTCGGCTGATGTACTCTCCAAACTTGCTTAGCTGTTATGTATTACTGTAAGCTAAGCTGCGATTGGTCGAGGAAGCTCACGCGCGGTCGTGATTTGATGTTGATATATGAGTAACAGTTAGTTGTAATATACTGGATGGCGTACAAGAAGTTGACCACGTGGAGGACAAGAAATAGAGCACGTGGCAATTGAAAATCGGTCATGTTGTTGGCGGGGAGTAGGAAGAGGCGGCATGTGCAAGTATATAGTTCTATATGTGGGTGTGCACACACACTCACATAGTTTTGCGTGCATATGTATGTTGATGCAAGTTTGTGCATCTGTAGACACACACATGTACATATGTATATATGTATATATATATATATATATATATATATATAT
>NC_068990.1:80493225-80494962 GCF_001194135.2 Octopus bimaculoides | reverse complement strand
ATACACATATACATACACACGGGCTCCTATTGTTTCTGTCTACCAAATTCACTCACGTGGTATTGGTCAGTCCGGAGCTATACCAGGAGACACCTGTTCAATGTACCACCCGATGCGACTGAGCCGGAATCCGTCTACTTTCAAACAGAACATCTTAACTACTCAACGATGCCTACCTATACGTTGAAATATTTTCGTCTTACTTCAATCTGCCCTAATTCTTATGTAATTCAAGATATAATATATTTCCATCTAAAGCTGACGACTTTATTATTAACAAAAACAATGGCTTCCCATAGAGCAAAATGATATCAAAAGTCAAGAAACAGTGTGATATCCTTTTTTACTCTCAATAAATATCCAAATTCTTGGAGGGTTTAGAATTTCTTCCAAGGATTCTTTGATCGTTTGGAATACATTCTCGAGATTCGGCGATATTAGTTCTTTGATATCACCATCGAAAATGTTCCTGCAATTTTTCAACATTGGTCTCAGTGGACAAAGATATTAGCTATAGTGTATGTATAGGAATGAAGTTCTTTACTTAATATGCATTGTGTTCGTAACCTCTCTCCATCTCTCTCAATCTCCATTTTACTTTCCTTCCATCAAACACAAAGATATACACACAGACACATATATACACCTCGAGATAAACACATACGCACAACTATAGCGTACTTCAACTTTATGAATTATATTGGAAACATATTGCAGAAACTGAGAAAATACAGAACAGACGTAAACACTGTGCGCATGCCAGCAAATTTTCATACATACATACATACATATATACATACATACATACATACATACATACATACATACATGCATAAATGAATAAATAGATAAATAAATGCATACATACATAAATACATAAGCACACACATATGTACAGGTATATGTGTGATCTTGTATACGTCTATACATATGCATATAACTCAAAATGCTGCCTGATCCAGCTGACCAAATCCAACACTGGTCTGGCGAACACATATATATTAAGGAAGATAAATGATGACATAAGAAGGTGCCTCCCTGTGGCACGGCACCAATGTGGTGAATTTTTTGGTTTAATGGTAACGTAGGTTAGAGGTAGAGCAATGTTCATCCAATTCGATATAGTCAACATTTACCTGAGTATATCGAAAGGGTTATGATCAAGGCACTTTCCTATGTTAAGGACTTCCCTCATATTAGCGATAGAGACATGGACACCATCATGCACGCCAGAAAAAAGGGCTTCTTTAATAAAGGTTCGACCTGTGTCAAGCAATCAGTGAAGAGATTTCCGTCAATCCTGGATACCTTAGTGAAAAGATTTCTGTCAATCCTCCTTGGTTTTACAGAGATACTACTCTGGTCATTTCTAGAGAAGTCAACGGGCACACTTTGATGGACTTTGGAAGGAGCTGACTAATGCAGTAAGCTCTATGAAATTCAAAATAACTATTCAGACCAACCATTTCACCGTAAACTTCCGAGAGGCCACGCTAGACCTGGGCTCCGGTTCATATAGGCTCTACTACAAACCATATGAGAGGCTGTCCTACATCAACACAGCCCTCTCCTACCAGCCTATCCTGTTCGGGAATCTAGTGAAGGTTGTCAGCAGGTGGATCTCGAACCTGACCTCGAATCACGGCAGTGACGGCGGCGGCAGAGACGGCGGCGGCAGAGACGGCGGCGGCAGAGACGGCGCCGGCAGAGACGGCGCCGGCAGAGACGGCGCCGGCA
>NC_068990.1:80491004-80493215 GCF_001194135.2 Octopus bimaculoides | reverse complement strand
CGGCGCCGGCAGAGACGGCGCCGGCAGAGACGGCGCCGGCAGAGACGGCGGTGGCAGAGGCGGCGGAGATTGTGACTACGCCTCAGCTGTCACTCCGTCTTATTGCCGTATTATATAGAAGGACTTTATTTTATCGACATATAAAGATGGAAGCAACGTTAAACCTAATGGTTTACAATTTCGAAATTAAAGACAAAAAATAAATAAATAAATAAATAAATAAATACCGCAAGGCATTTTGTTCCCGCACATGAATTCTGCCAATTCTCTGATTTCACTGAATATTTCATAATAGAGTTTACATCTATCCATTCATTAAATAAACCTAAGTTTACATAAATATCAAAATTCAATTATATAAATCTAAGTTTGTTACGGAAAATGTTTATAGATAAGTACACCATACATACTCGCAGGTAAATACAATCACACACATGTATAAACATATATATTTACATATAGGAGTCCAAAAAAATGAAAAGTAACAGAGATTTTACAAGATCTTTAGCAGTACATTTAGCAGGAATTACTTGAGTCAAACTGGTATTAAACTATATATTTACACACACACACACACACACACACTGCTGTCATTTTCTTTATATTATGCAAAATTATTTACTTAGAAAAAAAGTTATCAACTGACTTTTTTTTTTACTCTACTTGTAATCTCTTGCTGAGATCGTTTATAAGACTGGCTGAGAAAGTTGTGAAAGTTCTAGGTGGAAGTCTCACATTGAGAGAGTGTTCTGGGTACTGTGGTGTATGTACATCGTACACTAAACTAATAAAAATGTGCGTATGAAATGTTTAATGTTAATCTGACCGTGCTTCGTAAACATTAAAATGGTATGTATAAATTATAACTTGAATTTGTGATGTATATTAACAAATACATCATATAAAATATCTATAGCTATTCTACTTTTTAGACCCCTAAATGTGTAGCCAATTCTTTTCCTGGTTTCTTCTAATTGCTACCCGTGTCATTATCATTATCATTTAAGTATTAGAGGTAAAGTTATAATTTTGTTGTTCATTGATTTCAGTTGTTGAAATATTGCTAATTATGGTGACACATTATGTTGACACAATATCATAACAATGTCGGTTTTATGCTCAATGCTGCGGTTAAATTTAGTGGAGTTGATTTCTACTTAATTAGTTAATATCTCTGCATTGCGTTATCGGCCGAATAAGGAATGCGTTTGAGTTTCTGCGTTAATTTAGGTGGCTTATTTATGGCACAAGAGTAACATACTTTTAGAACATTCTAGTACAAGTGTTTACAACATTTTTTTTTTTTTTTTGTAATGGGGAAATATTTATCTATCAGACTTAGGAAATTACTGACTTAAAGTTTAAAGTAAAAGAGAATGTTAAACAGATAATCTAACAGATCTTGTACTTAACAATAAAAGACAGACATTTAGAGGTGTATGTAAGGCTACACATTTGATTAACGTTGCTTAATCAAATATATATAGACATGGTAGAGGTTAAAGTAGCTTATATGCAGAGAGATGCACGTGATAAAATGAAAGAGAATAAAAAGATATGAAGGCGATGTGTAGAGAATGATAGAGCGATATGAGAGAGTAGAAGATCATAGGAAAAGAGACTGAGAGAGAAAGAGTGGCGTGCCTCTGTATAAACTGATCAGAGATATGAGAACAGAGCGTATCTTGAAGCAAATGGAAGTGAGTTGATAACTTGTTACAGAAGAAAGTCATAAAGATATGAATGGGTAGGGGATCTTACAAAGATATGGAACGGTGAGTGTGAAGCATAGTAAAAGGTATTTTCGGGTGAGATTGTGAGCACAAGAATTTGATGGATTAGAAAAGAAATAGATGTAAAACATGATGAATGTAGAGGATTAAATGTTGATGTGTGCGTCTTATGTGTGCTTATGTGTGACAGTAAGTACGCATAATTCTAGATATATATTTCAGGTAGGTATATGATAAATAAGTTGCATATTTATACACAGCCTCTCACACATATATACATACACGCCCCCCCCCCACACACACACACATATATTTATTTTTTCTCGCCCTTTTCAAGCTTAGCCAGGCTCATGGGCCCGGTTTCTATGGCGTATGGGACCCCCTCCAGCTGGACGGGACGCCAGTCCATCGCAGCGTTGCTCAAGAAACAGGAAGAAAGAGTGAGAGAAAGTTAGGGCGAAAGAGTACAACAGGGGTC
>NC_068990.1:80489551-80490518 GCF_001194135.2 Octopus bimaculoides | reverse complement strand
TATATATATATATATACTCACACACACACACACACACACACACACATACACGAAGGCGGCAAGCCGGCAGAAACTTTAGCACGCCAGGCGAAATGCCTAGCGGTATTTCGTCTGTCTTTGTGTTCTGAGTTCAAATCCGCCGCGGTCGACTTTGCTTTTCACCCTTTCGGGGTCGATAAATTAAGTACCAGTTGCGTACTGTCGTCGATCTAATCAACTTTTCCCCTCCCCCAAACTTCAATCTTTTTCCTAGAGTAGAAAAGTATATATATTTATATATATTCTTGTGTGGCGTTGATAGCTGTTACGGAATTAGCCTGCGTTTATGAATAAATATGCGTACAAACGTTACTATCTTGGAACGTATATGAACAAAGCATTAGCTGTACATCTTTAGACGTAACCATAGAAACTTAAAAGACAATGTAAAGATACAAAAATAAACAAGAAAAAAATGTTGGTCGCCATGGGGCAGAGTATGAGAAAAGAATATGTATGTCAGATAATTTAGTAAAGAACCCTGATTTTAAATTAAAATTACATAGAAATAAAAGCGATATAAGAAAGATATTTAACTTCAAGTTGCAACAATTTATAGCTAATTATTTACTCAAATAATACATTTCTGTTATGCTTTTGTTCTTGGAAAAGGTAGATAGGCAACGTATTATTGAGCATGAAATAAATTGAGTTCAGATGTATTCCATAGGACATCTTATCAACGTTTTCCAAATCTCGTGTATTCATACAGACGTATATTTGCATATGATTATATTTATGTGTACATGTAATTATTTACAAGTGTAAACAAGTTTATGTGCTTATGTATGTATGTATATGTGTGTGTGTATATATATATATATATATATATATTTATATACGTGTGTGTGTGTGTGTGTGTGTGTGTGTGTGTGTGTGCGCGCGAGTGTGTGAGTGTTTGAATGTATGTTCGTGTATATATATATAT
>NC_068990.1:80470694-80489073 GCF_001194135.2 Octopus bimaculoides | reverse complement strand
TATATATATATATGCACACACACACACACACAAACACATGCATACATGCATATTTGTTCGTGGTCGACATGGATGCTAGTTATCGCATATTTTGTCAAATCTCAATATCGCTTGGCTTTCCGTTGGCGAACCGTAATTATGAGTATAAGGATATGACTGTTATATACGTCAGTGTTTAACCAACTGCACGAAACCTTTAAACATTTGCTAATAATCCAGTTTGTCAAAACATATACACACATACATACACACATACATATAGTTACTTATACATATCGTTGTTGCTATTAACTCGTATGTCCAAATTTGGCCAAATGCCTTTTTTTTTTTTTCAATATTTATTTTTGCTTGCAATAGCCGGTTCATTTAGTCAAACTATCATATCTCCAGCTGCTTCAGATGTCAAGATATCAAAAATTGGCAAAGTGTAGTACAACGATTTTGTTATGGAATGGCGAAACTATTTCTTCACTTTCTGAAAAAGCAACGTTTTGGACTTGCGTCACTTTTATATAATAGCAACGATATATCTATTCTTTTATTCTTTTACCTGTTTCATTCATTTGACTACAGCCATGCTGGGGCACCATACACACACGCACACATACATGCGCGCGCTCGCTTATATATACTTGTATCGAAGATAAAAAGAGAAGACGGAATGTACCAACAAAATATTTTATATTACAACAATTGTTTCATTTTCGAGATGCACTGCTTCCTTGTGGGCGTGGAACGATGCAATAAACCCAGATATATTAAGCCAAGTGAGGAACGTGTTCCGTGGACACATGATATGGGACTTACCGTGAAATAAGATTTCGATTCTGTGTTTAACACACACATACATGCACGCATAAAACTTTGAGGAGAGAATGCAAGGTAAAGGGAGAGAGACAGAGTGAGAGAAATATGTGGAGTGTCGGGAAGAGGAAGAATTACAATTCATTTCATATAATGGCTTCTAATTGAGGTACAAAGTCAATAATCCGTAATTATGTCGATTCCATAGACATCAACATTTGAATGGTAAGCTCTTTTATAGATCTTGAAAGGTGTAAAAACAAAAGGGTACTCGGCAATATTTGAAATCAGAAAATAGAGAACCGGACAAATCTCACACGGCATTATTCTGTTAGTTTCCTACGTTCTATATTATTTATAATAACATTATATTTTTGTGTTCATTTAAATAACTCTATATTCTATACACTGATCGTTAACAAATTATCATTTTATTGCATATTAAGAAATAAGAATGTAGTTCTTTCCAAATTGACATAAACTTGTTTAAGAATTAGGCAAACGATGAAATGCTACAATCTTTTTCGACATGCCATTAAAATACCATTATTGAAAATTATAGGATGAAATCTCCGCGCAGGGTAGTTGGGTATTTGGAACCCTAATACATCTCGTCAAATCTTTGCGAGGTATAAGCGTATGAGAACGATCTCCCACAGGATAGAAATGCAACTTATTGCATTTAATGAGGGTGCGTTAATGAGAGATAATAGTAGACAACTCTTCTTCAAACACTAACACGCTCTCCTATAATAAGAAGGTCATATTGGTCTGTGTATTCGTAGGGACCATTGTGATTAAATTATACGATACGGTCATTGTTTGAAATGCTTTTGATAATAGGTTTCTACGATAAGGGTTGACCAGCGGGCTAAACAGCAGCCACAGCAATAAACAGACGGTAATTTGAATCTAGCATGTCGTTGGTGGGCAGTGTGGTCATATGGAAAAAAAGGAGTTAGGAAATCTACGTTGGATACACTATTCTCTGAGAATTTATCCATAATAGAATATTTCTAATTATCTATAACATTTATATACGACTTTCCATTTTACATCTATGTCCTTCTTGTGAATTTTTGTATTTCTTTTTTCTCACTTTACTTCCTCAACTAATTTTAACAGTTGATTCCTAGCGTGTCGTTTCTTATGTTATCGACCACTTGTTTGATAAATTCAAATTTCAATCAAGTGTTACTGTGTTCTTATGTGTGACACTTGAACCTTCACTTTCTCTTTTCCTGTTTGATAAGAAATGAGTATAGGAGAACTAATGTGGACAATTCTTTGACAGGGGTCACAATGTTATTAGATAATTCAATCAATGTGTATGTGATTTGCAGTTCTGAGTTAAAATAAAGACAGGTGAAGAGAAAAAATGCTAAACATTATTTGTCACCGAAGTTATTCATCTTTTTACTGTTCGGTGGAAATGGCGTCATAAATATATTTTAGTGTAGGTGTATTGAATGGTAGAAGAAGAGTTTAGGGTGAAGAAAATCTTCAGGTGGAAGAGGGAATAAAATAGAGGTGAATGAAAAGTGATAAAAGATGTTCGACTGAAAGTAAAATAAACAAAAATAAGAAAGAAAGAAATACAAAAAAGTGGCTGAAATAGATGCGATTAATCAGTGGGGGATGCAGCAGCAGCAGCAGAAGAAGAAGAAGAAGAAGAAGAAGAAGAAGAAGAAGAAGAAGAAGAAGAAGAAGAAGAAGAAGAAAAAGAAGAAGAAGAGGTGGGGCGGTAGAGGAGGAGAAGGAAACGGATCAAAAAGTACTAAAAGAGAGAAAATGGAAAAGGGATATTGAGAATGAGGAAAAAGAAAAACGAAGAAAGTAACTATTAATGGGTACAACATCTAAAGAAAAAGATTATTAGGGGTGGAAAGAAATGTAGTTTAAGAAGTGAGCAAAAATAAAACAATGACGATATAAAGAAATATTAAAAAAGAAAAATTGAATAAAAGCGAATAGTAAGAATGGAATTAAAACAGCGATACGTTCTGTTTTTACGGTTTAGTGTTAAAAGTATGGAATCAACACATAAATTGATGTTTGTGAAAGGCTTAGAATTTCGTTTAAGACCCGAAATAAACTTGGTTTTTCTGTTGTAGAATCTCAATGTGATAGGGATCCGTGTTCGGGGGGAAAAGAAAAGAAAAGAAAATCTGAAATATCATTCTTGGAATTACTAAGAGATGAGAGTTACCAACGCAGATGTCAGTAGAGATATCCCTTAACGTGAAATAGATATTATTCGGTATTTCATACACATGAATGGGTATGTACAATTTGCTTGAATATACATATATGTATGTATGTATATAAGTATTCATATATGTTTGTATATATATATATATATATATATATATATATATATATGGACGTGTGTATATACATATACATACGTACATTTATAGGCACTCACACATACACATACTCACACACACATATAAGTGATTGTGTGTAAATATATTCTTGCATGAATATACGAATACACAGATCTGAACGGACGTCTGTGTGTGTTTGTATGTGTGCATGTGAGACCAGGTGTATGCGTATTTTATGAGTGCATGTGTAAACAATATACAAGCTAGAGAAACGTCATCGTCCAAAAGGCAAAATCCTATATAGACTATTACAAAAGAACCGAATTATGCTTTAAAGTACATCGTTTATGAAACTCAAGTTGAAAACGAAGTAGAAAGCTAGACTTCAGCAATTATGCTCAGTAGACATTTAGTTCTATACAATATTTGAATGGTTATCTAACCATGTAGGTTTACATACTACTAACTAATTAACTAACTAGATACATAGCCGACTAACAAACTAATGCATACATACAAACGTATTGACTGCTTTCTCGAATACGAGCAATGTTATTTCTAGAAAGTATCATTGAAATGAGGCGTTGACAATGTGAGGCCGTTATATAACACTTGATCCCTGCCAAAGATCTGCACATTTTATTATATAATGCACGATTGTGCTCGCTGACAGAAGGAATCGGAGTCACATTATCAAGTCTTTTGACATGTCTTTTTAATCCTCCAAGTGAACGGTACACCTCTCCACAGGTTGCACGTGTTCTGTTGTCAACAATAGCTGTATCATGATTTATAAGGACTCGATTCCCGTGGCTTCTCCGATGGCTGACCAGGCCTGCAAACTAAAACATTTCTTCCTACAAATCACACACGGAAATATCAATACTCCTTCATTTTCTACTCTTTCATACATACATACATACATACATACATACATACAAACAAACATAGTACATACATGCATAGATACGTACATAAATACATGCACACATATATACGTAATTATTGAGGCCTTGGGATATGTAACACACTGCCTAAATACCAATCTTGGGAAATTAAGCTTCTCAAAAATGGTAAGGAGAAAGCTAATTCGAAGACTACAGATCCAATCTACCACTGGAACTGTAAAGATCTGTAAAACTTTCCAGAAGTTCATCGTTTGAATATATATGAGCATGTCTAGATATGTAACTATTTGCATGCGAATATATACATAAAGCATACATACATACACACATACATATAAAAATACCCTGTTGTTGATGTTGAAATTCCAATGAAGGGTTCTTGAATCTAGGTTAGACACCGGTTCTTTCTCCATTGGCAAGAAATCTTGAAATAAACTGAATAATGACAGACATAGATATATGTATGTATAGAGTTATTTGTGAGATGTTATCAATACGGTGAAAATACTTCTTAAGCTCTCTGTTAGTACACAAGACTAACAATAGTGTTTAGATTAGTAAAGAACTCCACATATTCTTGTGGCAGGGTCAGAGATTCTATATAGTAAATCCGGGGTTACGCTCCAGTTATAATGGTCTTTACACAAAGTGATATACAAGACAAGACACAAATAATGGTCATTACATGTTTTTCCTTTATAGGAGTAACTTTGCCTTACATCTGTATGCATTCCTCTGTTCCTCTCCACTTATGGAATCGGTAAATTACACGTTTGCGTTCTTGTCCCATTTTGTATTTTATATATATATAAATATATATATATATATATATATATATATATATATATATAATGTGGATGTACCTGCCTGTATGCCATGTAAAAGACAAAGACTGACATGAAAGAAGGAGACGGAGAAAGGAGAACTAGGAAGTATGGAACGAACGAACGAACGAACGAAGCAAAGAAGGAAAGAATGAAAGAGGAACAAACGAACGAACGAATGGAAATAAGGAAGGAAGGAAAAAGAAAGAAGGAAAGAAAGAAAACTACAATGAGAGAGAAAAGAAAGAAATAGGAAGAAAGAAAGGGAGGGAGATATCGTGATACATGGTCTACATAATTTATATTGTCTAGAAATTCGTTGACGGAAAAAACAACTTGAACTTAAATAATTTAAAATGGCTTTTATAAAAGAAATCTCGCATGTCTCAGCAAAGCTGTCTTTCGTTTCCTGTTGTTTTATGTCAAGTAAAATTATTTTGAAAGATGACTGAGCAAGTAGATACGCATAAATTCATATTATAACGAAATCTTTACCAACAGAAAATTTTCTGTGAAACAGTTTAAAATTCCGAAATTATTTTGTTATGAGAGAAGTTGAACTATATTTTAGCAGATGTCTATGATTTTGTGTAGACATGGTCGTATATCTTCTATAAATATCTTTTAATTATATGAATAAATTTTCAGTGATAAGTCGTGAGTTATATAACATCCCGATTTGCTATTCATGTGTCTTCTAACTTATCAGTTAACAATAGAGTAATTCATTCTTTAAATTGTATAATCCGACACAACTTACAGCAGCACAATTTATTCATTTTGCATCAAATATGGTTTTGCTGGTGGTGGACTAGATATGCTAAATAGATATGCCAGACGTGCTTTTGGTTGACTAGTTATGGAAAATAAATCAAGTTTGTTTTTTACAGTTGTTTCTATTGAAATTTGAAATTGCTGAAGTTTTAAAACGTCTGTATCAGTTACGTTAAGATTTATGAAGAAATTCTCTCTTAGCGAATTTTCAGACAACCATCGTGCCGTAAAAGGATACACGAACACGCAGAAAGGTTTCGTTTGGGTGTGAAATATGATGTCCAGACTATATGTAAAGATGTTTTAGCTGTAGCCTTTCACTGAGATTTTCTTGAAATATATTTAGATGTTAGTTTGTTAGTTTGTTTATACATAGAAACCATGAAATATAATAAATGTTTTATATATTCTCTTTCATTTTGTGTTTTTTCTTAGGGTCACCAATATTTTCTCTGAAGGTCTTTAGAAGCAATACAGTTCCGATTATTTCCATTCCTTGCTTGGCACGAAACTCAATGCGTCACCCGTTTTAAAATACAACTTTTCCTTTTGATCCCTTAAACTCACTATTTTGTTTAATTTTATTAATGAAAATTATTGCATGACCAACAAGGTAATGCCTCTACAGGCGAGACGACAGAACGATCACTAATTTACAGGGCATTTCTTTGATGGGCGACAAACATTTCTGGTACTTCTAAATTTGGTGTACAACATTTCAGCTCTGGATGAGGCCTTACACTAGTGTTTGGGCCATTGGATGCATCCACCACCAGGGTGCAGTCTGCATTCAATTGTTTCATGCAAAGTGATTTTTTAAATTTAGTTTTCTCATTGCCTTGTTTGGTGAGTACTCTTCCATTAGAGTTAACAATGAATATATTTATTTTATTTTATTTTTGTTTCTTCTCCTTACTGGTGTTACAGACCCCGCCGAAGTAAAAAAACAAAAAAAAAGATGGCGACCTTCTTCCTTTCAGTATTTCATGTGATAAAATCATATCATGTAATTCATAGTGTAAAAATGAACTGTAAATACAAGTTGTTTCGTAAGAATTTTTTTTTTCTCGAAAGCAGTATGAAAATTTTCAATATATATTCATTATATTTGTAAGATATTACTTTTCTGTATTTTGTTGCTATGCAGAATTTATTCTTATAAGTCAGATATCTGTAATATGAAGATTTATTAAATAAGGTAAAGGTAGGTAAATAAACTAATCGTTATTATTTGCTTTTATCCGACATAAAGAAAATGAAGAAATAAAGTCCTCTTAAACAGCTGTCACTCTATTCTTCTGTCCGCAAACGTCATATATCTACATATAATCGATCGATATTCAAAACGTTTTATTACTAAAGAAAATGTTGGAAATAAACTACAATTGCATTACATGTGTGTGTGTGTGTGTGTGTGTGTGTATGTGTGTGTGTGTGTGTGTGTGTGTGTGTGTGTGTGTGTGTGTGTGTGTGTGTGTGTGTGTGTGTGTGTGTGTGTGTGTGTGTACAAAGAGAGAAAGTGACAGAGAGTCCGATTAAATCACGAGTGAAGACAGAAAACTACACAAACTATATACACATATATATACCAGATACGATCTATTATCATTCATGTTTCACTGGTTCGAGTACTCTGTTAGCAATGATCTAGTAAAGATATAAACAAAAGTAATTCAGCTATGATCATTCCATTCTTATTGTGTGCCTAGAAGCACATAATGTACTAGGGTTTCCATTTCAGACTTTTGAGGATCTATTTCGTGAGAGTACTATTTCGTGAGGATCTGTTTCGTGAGATATGTATATTTCCTGTTGGTAGTATGTATAGGATGTATAGATGTACATAGACATCTTTGCTATGGCATTATTGAATTCAAGGATATTATTGAATTCAAGGTCTAGCAATTAACACGACAGAGAGAAAAGCATCCAACGATGCACATCAACAAGCCAACGCGGAAGGAGACATGCTTGAAATAGCTACAAATCTATTTTAATTCACACACCACGTCTCCAAATAGAAAAGCGAAAAATTACATTGCTTCATGTGGCCGCAATAAAATATGCCTGAATATATAGCCCTGAAGGGCATAGAATGCTATACCTTTGATCAAAAGCATAATCCGTCACATCCGACGTGGCTTAAATCACTACTGTAATGAACCAACGAAGGATTATCTATGCACTTGTTAGAAGTGCTAGCAATGGCAGATAAATGACTGTCAAGTCACACACGAAGGACACGTTGGACGTTGTATGCACTGACATATAAAAAGATGCGATCTTTATGAGAGGAATTCCTTTCATCTCAGTCTTACTCAGTCAGAGCTGACTTAGGGCTAAACAACAATAAATAAAACAACTTACTTTGAACAGTTTCCATACGGAAGAGACAAGATTAACTTGATATCTCATTACAAGAAAACCGAAATGAAAGTTAACGTGTATTGATATCTTTATTATCTTTCCTGCTTCGAGTTAAAAGCACACCTTACAAATGTTAGATTCCTTGTGTCCTTTTACAATATTTATCTCCTGAACTTCTGCTCTTTCCTTATAAAATAGTGCATGAAGTACATTATTATTACTAAAAGAGTAACAAGTACCGGAAGATAAAGTTATTGGTAGCTGGATATGTAAACCTAGTTTTAACAATCACTTGAAGCCTGAACAACAAAGAGACGATACAAGCTCTAACCTGGCGCCCAACCTACTGGAAATAGCAACTATTTCCCTCGAATCATATCCTACGCCTTAAAATCGTCAAGGTGGCTAATGTATTCCGAGATATATACTACGTTTAGATAAGATGGGATGGTAAGCATGTAAAGTCATTTTTCATAGTTCCTACTGGATGAAAGCTGATTTGAGACTAAACAATAGTTCAGCTGTAGTAATAACACAAAGCAACACTGAAAGCCACTGGAATTGAGCTTAAATTGTTTGAAAGATAAGCCCAAGATTATAACAAGTGGCGGTGTTAGATCACCATCAAAACCAAGAACATCGAAGCCACCAGAAGCGAAGAAGAAATATATCAAACGACAGAAGAGAAAGGCTCGACAAAATCAACCTCGTTTTCCACCAACGAGTCAATGCCATCGACTATTCTATGCAAGAATTGGTCTACAGAGTCATCAGTGCCATTACCATAAAAAAAGCATTCAGCAAAAGAGAAAATTGATTTTCGGATACGAAATAAAGCCGACGACGACGAGTAACAACACCAGCTTTTTCACCTTGTTTACACTGCTTAATTATTGGACAAAGTGATTAACTCCTTTCACTCGCAACGTTTTCATATTTTGGGCATTTAAAATAATTTGCAAGGCTCATCTTATGGATCTATTACAATATGTTGTAAAATAAAGGTTTACGTGCGAAATACCGCTAAGCATTTCGACCAGCACGCTAGGGATTCTGCCAACTCACCACCTTCATAATAATAATAATAATAATAATAATAATAATAATAATAATAATAATAATAATAATAATAATAATAATAATAATAATAATAATAAGAAGAAGAAGAAGAAGAAGAAGAAGAAGAAGAAGAAGAAGAAGAAGAAGAAGAAGAAGTGGCAAGATATAAACATCACACATCCCACTCATCCCACTACATCTCCCACTTGTTCAACCTTTTTCCTGTGAACCTTTTGAGGCTCTGGGGATTAGACGGTTAGTATTATAGCTCGTATACGATACTATTTCACAATTTTGTCTAAAACTACAATAATGTGCACTTTATTTTATATTATTCAGAAATTTAGTTGGTATTTTTACTCTTCAAGACACTCTTTTTAAAACTGGTCCAAAAATCCCTGTTAGACTACCGCCACCACAATGTATATGATAGAATTATTCTATAGCCTTTCGTTTATATAAAGACATATTCCTTTTAGAATTATCTTTAAATATTGCATTACGGAAACTTTATATAATCTCTTGACCTACTCGAAACCGTGGTGAAATTTTCCTCGAATAAATGCCTACCGTCTTAAAGGGGATATCCTGGATGATATAGTACGGATTAGAAAATTCCCAAGGTAAACGACGGAATGTTCACAAAATTAATATCTATTTATCTTAAACCTGAATGCGCAGTGAAAATTTGTGGTAAAACCACAACAGCTGTAGTAACTGCATTCTAATGAGAATAGGCAGATGATAAATTTATCATTAATCAAGAATCGTGTGGGTATTTTGTGCTGCTCACGTATATGTAATATATCAAACAGACAACTCCTGTCCGCAGACGCAATGTCTGGTTAATGTTGTAGCATAGTCTTAAATTATACTTCTAGTAATACCATTACACATGTTTGCTATGATAAACATTGGAGACACGGTAGTGATGCATGTTGAGTGTAGTTTTCATTTCACAATATATCTACTTTTATTTTTTTTCCCCCACAATGTCATTGTATCTTACAAAATTCTAATTACTGATCTAGCTTTGAAATATTTTTAAAAATGAAATTTAGCGAAAGAAGTAAATCGTCTATTCCATTAATTGAATGTAATATCAGTTGTAGATTTAAGTAACATGTCATTGTCTGCTGCAGAGGTAGAATGTACTATAAAATAGCGCTTTTTAAAAAGACATGTTAAAGTTATCTTGAATAAAGTCATATGTTAGCGTAGCTATTCTATTTCTGTGAAACTTTAGATGAGTTGAGTTACAGGCATAAAACACCTACGTCCTATGGATTATGATATATTTAACATAAGTAAAAGAAAAGTATAGTATGGTATATCCACCAAGAATGTCCTTATGAAACAAAGAACTTGCACTCTATCTCTCGCTCGCTCTCTTTCTCTCTCTCTCACTCTCTATCTCACTCTCTCTCTCTCTCTCTCTCTCTCTCTCTCTCTCTCTCTCTCTCTCTCTCTCTCTCTCTCTCTCTCTCTCTTCCTCGCTTTCTCTATATATTTCTCTCCCTCCCTCTCTGTATATAGATATATATGAGCGCAAGCTGCTTCGAGCTTCCTTTTTCTATTTCATTGGTGGTTCCCGTCTTATACACCATACGTCTTATACTTCAAACATTTTATACTCCATTCGACCGAAATCATGAAATGCCATTGCTGTTTTAGAAATGTTTGAAAGAAATGCTTTTGAATAATACTTTTATTAATATTTTTCTTTTGAAAAACAATGACTGTATATGAGCGTGTTCAAAGAGTCTTGTTACATAAAAGATATTTAGCCGCGCGTATGCAATGCGCTAACAGCCCAGTTTCTTTGTTCAAACAGTTACTGTTGTGAGTCAAAATTTTCAATTGTTCTCACAAACAAAAGACACACTGCATCATTGACTTGGAACTCTCTTTCCTGTATAATTGCTATTATAGACCAATAGGTAGGTTTAAATTCGTGCGGACTTATTTCACTCGAGAACTTCGACAAAGCTGTTTCGTATTCTCTATCGGGGTTAACAAATGAATGTTTGGGCTTGCAGTAACGACTCTTGAATGTGAGATCCGCTGCCCCAATGTATCTTTTAGGTTCATCTGACTCAACCTTGGTGCCTTACACTATCAACTTTGCCAGATAGTGTCTTGTGGGTAGTTCTCAAGAACTCTATAGTTTTGTGCGTGTGTGTGTGTTCGTTCGTGCGTGCGTGTGTGTTTGTGTGTGTATGTGTATTCTACACATGCGTGTGTGTGTGTTTGTGTGTGTATGTGTATTCTACACATGCGTGTGTGTGTGTATGTTTGTGATGTCGTATACTGGATAATCTGCACGGTCAACGAAACGATAGGAATGTCCACCTAAAACAGCTAAAGCTGGGTTAATCCTAATACGTTATACTCGCCTGCGAGTGAATGCCATGGTCATTTTATATGTGAGAATTTTCGCCTGTAACATTACACTTAGAAGCGGAAATAAAGAGCACTAAAGGGAGATAATGACAAAGTATACTTCAAAAAAATTAGATTATTCTATTAAAAATTTAGCTAAACTTTATTTTGAACATATACGTATATTTTCAAATATATCGAATTCTATGTATTATCACGATTCAACTGCAAGATTGAAACACTTCCCACTTCTTAAAAATATGACTACGCCCGCTTAAGGCTTAAGTAAAGCGTCTAGTTAGCATGCCTATTTATTCGCTTCATGTGAAGGCATATTTTATCAAAGCGATTTTCTATTCCGCAATAACTTATACTGTTGTGATCCAAAATATCTTGTGTGTTGCTACAGGCATAAGACATTGGCGTCCTTCAAAATTAAAATAATTAATTTCATATAAACATTTATTATCAAATTATTGCTATTCTCTATCGTAACATCTAATTCACTTCTTTTTAACATCTGAGACATTCCGTTTCCAAATCACTGGAATAAATTTTATGAAGTGGATATTAAAAATTAAAAAAACAACGTAATTTAGAGCAAAACTATCATCTGTGTAATGGTAACATCCGCTAAGTTCGCTAATGAGAACCTACTTTTATAGTTGTAGAAACCATTAAGAAAACTATAATCACCCATAATAAACATGTCAGCCACTATCAGATTACATTTATGACCCGTTGGGATGCCCCTTACTTGTTTAAATATTTTATCTGCAAACGAAATTTATGGATTATTAATCACGAACTTAATTACATCTTTCAGTTAATTCTTTTTCCAGTTGTATATCCATTACATCTTACGTCAGAGAGAAATCATTCGCTATTTTGATAGGGATATATTGAAATTCTGTCCATATAGGCTTAATCCACCATTTTATGTAACACATCTTCCATCAGTTTATATTTGAATTTGCACATAGACACACACAATAGGTTTATATGTGTGCGCGTGTGTGCATGCGAGTGCGTGTGGGATTTATTGCGCAATCTTGGAGGGTGGGCCACTAAGCTCGCAAGATTTGAAGAGATTTTCCGAAACATATCATCTGTATTTCAACATCGGTACAAAGACGTTTCGACGAGAAAATAGCACCATGAAAATGTCTTCATATAGATATCTTCGGAGGGAAACAGTAAGAACGATAATAAATCGAGACATTATCTTCAGGTTCAGAAGATATTGTGGTAATGAGAAATAGAAATATTATCGTCAAAAACTTTTACAAAAACTCTATCGCTATTCTATAGAGCATTCTAAGATACCCGATTGTTTCTATAACTATATGGGTTAACAAATATACCCAAACCAATGTGGCTTCACGAAGTATTATATGTGCCTATATTCAAATATAATGAACCAACAAGGGACTGTTGTCAACGTTAGTATAAGAAAGTGTTGCAAGTTGTGAATATCGGTACTGGCAGATTCGTTAGAGCGAAGAAAACACCTTGCGAGATTTGTTACTGCTCTTTATACTCTGGGTTCAAATCCTGCCGATGTCATATTTTCCTGCCATGTAGGTGAGAAGATAATGTTTTGCGAACAAGCGGAGCGCAGCAACAGCACCAAATTTGGTCACATAACTGTTGCAGGTAATTTCATACAGTGAACATCACAACTTTTCAGAAATAAACATCTAATACTCAAAGTTTGTTATGAATGTTACATAGAAAAATACCATGGCGGTCGTATTTACGAAATCGATCAAAATTTATCATGACTTAAACTAGAGTTCTTTCTACCGGTCATCAAGCCGTGCATTTTTTAATTGCGGCAAGCCTTTGGTTCTATATACAGCTTATGTACGACGCCTTCTAAGTATCGGCCAACTCTGTTAAAGTATTCGACCTAAATCCTCAATATTATGTTATCCATGCTTTCCTCTTCTCTGGTTTTCATTACTATTCATGGCATTCTATAGTTGTATGAAATATTTTCAATACTCCCTTCCCCAAACACACACACACACACACACACACTCTCTCTCTCTCTCTCTCTCTCTCTCTCTCACTCACACACTCTCTCAGTTTCTTTTGTCTATGAGTTTTTTTTTTCTTTCATGCATACAGCAAGATTCAGCAAATAGATTCACGTAAATTTCTTGGACCAAAACGTTAAGAAATATTATTATATTTTATATTCAAAAGATTCTGACAGTTTTAAGTCATCTGTATAATGACTATCTATTTAGAATTTATGATCATTTACGATGTCCGTGCACACACACAGAGAAACACACATACTCACATACACACACACTCACATACGCATGCACATATGTGCGTGTGTGTATCCCTGTGAACACCGTTAAGAATAATGCATTTATTATGCAGTGTAACAGAGAAATGCTCCTGGTGATATTTTTTTCTAGTCTCAAGTGTCTATCAAGAAACTACGATTTACTTGCGGGTCCCACTAGTTATGTAAGTTATTATAGCGTATTTCAAAGGTTTATCCTGTATAAAATTCAATATTTGGGTACGCTGAGTTCTAGCGTGTATAGATTCATATATCCATTTTGATGATACTGCAATAATTGGCCACTGCGTTAACAAACACCATTTCGCACCACTTTTAATCTTCTTATAGGAAATGGTATCAGTATATGCACATACATTCCTTATCAAAAGTTTCATGTATGCTATTAAGATATGCAGTATGTACTTACCAACCGGTATACTTTGTTGTTCTATATTTTTGTTTCTTTCAGAAATAAAAAGCAATAATACATGTTCTTGTGCTATAAATATTGGTTCGGGGTTCCTGGATTAATGTTTGAAGACTTATTGCTAAATTTACGTTAAAATAATACATTTATTTGTCTTAAACGATGAGCAAGCCATTATTCTCTATGAGTATTAAAAATAACATATTTCTTGAGTCTTTCTTTCACAGCTACTTGTATTCAGCTTCGTATAGGAGTATCATCAGTTTTGTATACTGCTACGTTTGAAGTTCCAACGTTATTTATTGACATTTTTACTATTTTCATTTTTAGTTTCCATTGCAGATGGCCATTTTATGTCATGAAATCAGTTACATTACATTATCTTCAGAATTTAACTTCAACTCGCCATACATAGTTTGGCCTGTTTTAACCCTTTGCGCTTTTACCTGATTCAATTGCATTAATGTTTGCCTATGTTTGTTCTATCCGTTAAGTTTGATTTTGAATTATTTGAAGTTACTCTTTGTACTCAGGTTTTCATTAGAGTTTTAGCTAATCAGAAAAGAGGTTCTCATCTCTGAGGACTGTTGTTCGTGGATTTCGTGCTCTTAATTTTCTACCTCACCCACTAGACAACTGATGTGAACGCACATTAAATGTGTTTTTGTAAGTAATTTTTGTTCTTAAACAAACAACATAAATGTTTACTGAAACATATTACAATATATTTTCATAAAAAAATATTTTCTTTTATGTTAAGATTATTACTATGTTCTTATAAAAAAAAAGCCTAGTTCCCTAATTTGGTTAAAAACTCGTAGTTTTTTGTCTCTTCAAAGATAATAATACATAGAAATACATAAAATGAAAAATGGTATTTGGCATCTACATCACATGCGTATAAACATATTTATCTCTGCTTTCATCATTCTGCTCATGACATTCATATCTACAAGTTATTGTTTTGTTGTTTTTGTAGGTGTTTTTGGCGTTCATGTAATTTTTAATGTTGTTTGTTGTTGTTATTATTTTTTTTAAATTCTTATTGTAGTTGCTTTTGTTATAGCTGTTGTTGTTGGTATGTAGCAGTAAGCCACTTATACTCAAGGACACCTACGATCAAATGTGATCTTGTAGTGCTAGTCTCCTCTTCGTTTGGGAGTAGTATATTGAGGACTATAATACTCATTGTGTCATGCCTCCTTTTATTTAAAGATTGTAGAGTGTGATTTGAGTGAATTTTATCAGCTATTTCGAGTGGACCGAATAACCACACAGAGATTACCGCAGTAACTCTTAATCAAACAATTGAACCACATCAAGCAACTATACCCGCGTCACATTTTCAAAGTTGGCTTTCTGCCTATTCCACACAAATCATTATCGCATCTTCAGTTATTAGAATAACAAAATCTACTTGCACATATCACACTTTGTTCAAATGGTGGTTTAACAATAATATAAAATAAACAATATGAGAAACCAGTATAACAGACTAGATGAATAGGAAATAAAAACCAATACCCGTTGAAACAAAGTTGTCACGTTGAGATGTTATAAGCTTCTTGTGTGTATCTTAGTGAAGGGAGAAAGATGGAGCTAGAAAATGAGGGAGAGGGAGAGAGAGAGAACAAGACAGAATGTGTGAGAGAAAAGGGAGAACAAGACTGTATGTGACAGAGAGAAAGAGAGAGTTAGGAAGTGTTCTTAAAGACAATATTTTTCTACTCAGATAACAAAATATTAAATTTCTATCTAAGAAAATAAAAAAAATTTGTGCGTAGGAATCTAAATGTTGTGCAACACAGGGGCCATGTTTGGCATTAAAAGAAGCAATTTAATCAACAGTTACGTAAGTATTCGTATATGTATTACATACACACACACCGCACACTCATCTACACGTATATGTATACACAGGCAGACACATAAATGCATACGCATACATACAATATTTTATGAAAGGTGACATTACACATGTTTCGTTGTGCGGTATTTCTGACTGAGTTCTATATCAGAGAGTGTTTATTCAATGCATAACATAGTCATATACTATAAACGTCCTCAATATTACATCTGTTTATATGTGTGTATGTATGAATGTGTCTGTGGGAATACCCATAAATAAACACATAGATTCAAAACTATGTATGCCTATATAATCTTGGCAATCTTTATTTCTCCCGCTTATTCTTATAATTGTTAGAGCGTCGAACAAAATGCTTAACTTTATCAAAATACAACAAATGTACTTCATTTAGTAATGAGTATAGAAAACAACTTTTAGAAGAAAACTGCGAGCATCACACAAATATGGGTGGTCTGATCAGACGAGAGCGTATGCACCTTTGATGTTAATGCTTCTAACAGCACCCGGAGGTTACAGATGGGCAGGTGAATTAAAATTTCTATCTGGCGTTGAGGGGAAAGGTAAAACTTGACAAATTGCTTCTCCCTTTGTTGTTGGACTACCATGATGTTTCTTTGAAATAATTAGACGTAAAATATATACATTATTAGAAATGGGAATCAAATGTGAATATATCATCAAGGGGCTAGCAGAGAACCACTCGGAAGGAGTACTTTCTTCTTGTACATATTAATATAAACTGCCATGTGCGGAATATGCTACCATAAAAAATATATAATTTTCACTAAATGCGACTAAGGACACCTACATTGCTAAAAAATAAAAGCTAAAATGCTCTACTGCTGTAAGAAAGCGCATAATTGTATACATGTATGCCGATAAGGACTGCAATCAACCAGAAGACCGATCGAGAATTCTTTATACCTAACGTGAAGTTTAGGCTATTTCCGTAGTCTCTTATGAACCGCTCGTTCGGACTTAATTTTCTATCAGCATATATGTATTCACCATAAAAATTTATGTATGATTTAGCAATTCGTGGTGAGTGATTAATTTGTGTTCAACATAACAGGCTGACCGTTTCACAAAGAGGAGTTAAGTGGCTATCAAAAATATCAGAATCTTATGTAATTTAAATGGAGGTAAAGAAGATTAGCTGATCCAGTCGTGTACTTTCTGATGCTCAGTTTTATGGCAAGTGAAAACGCGTCACGTTGGTGTAATTGCTGTTGCGGTGACAAGCATATTTAGATATTAACTGGCGTTTTTTATCCATATTTTCGCACTTTGTGCAAGTGTTTGTGAATTTAGCCAAATTCATATTTAATATGTATATGTACATGCCTCCGTTACAAGAGCAGAATAAAACAGGTGAATCAGCTTAATTGATTTTTAATTATAACGTCACATGAGTTTTAATTGTGTTTCACTAGACAATACTGGTATGTTACACGGTAATAGTTACATAGAAGAATGCGTCATAACGATGAAACGCCAAAACATCAGAAGAAATTTATAATTCAGTCCTTGTTTACCATTAACTGGTTAACTGTTGAAATGTGTATACACTTAGAAAAACAATGTCTTTATAGCAATTAAATACCAGGTGGTTATTAATTTTACTTTACACGTGAAATAATAGTGTGAACAAAAAAGAGTAATACTACAATCATAAATCAAAAAAATTGTTTATATATAATTTTGTATTGCCAAGATATGTATGTGTATATATCAAGGCAACTGAGCAAATACATGCCCATGTTAACAAAAAGTGGAGCCAGTCAAAATATATACCAATATTCATATTCGTACTGTTCATATACCTATCTACATACATGACGTTCAGACATTCGATTTCCAGAATTTATGAAAGGATAAAATTAAATGAATACAGCTGCAACATGTGAGTGAGTTAACATTCCGGTTTCTATAAAATTACAGGTTTTGTTCGTAAATTTATGTGTTTTGAAATTCATGCGGATTCTGACACATAAATTGGTCTGGTTAATTGGATATATACGTGTATGTAGGTATGTATTATGTACATATGTGTGTATGTATATATATACATACAAACATACATGCATATAATCTTATATACACACACACACACGTACATATGTATATATATGGGAGAATATACAAATAATAACAGCAGACGAGGACAGGTGGTGTAAATAACAAAAGTATATATTAGCATGACGCTCGGGAATACGGAAAGTCTTTGACGTTTCGAGCTACGCTCTTCAACAGAAAGAATACGGAGACAAGGAGAAAAACACGGAGAAAAAAAAATTGAATAGTGTTCAGTCAACGGTCAATCATAATA
>NC_068990.1:80463639-80468639 GCF_001194135.2 Octopus bimaculoides | reverse complement strand
CAATATTTAATTTTAAATAGACAGTGAAGACGAAAAGAAACAGCTAAAACTATGTGAGGCGCGGAGTGACTAACGATGTATAAGAACATCCAAGTGTCTAGTCGATACATGGTACAGTAATATGTAAACATGTACCACCGAGGTCGACTTTTATCATTTCGGGGTCGTTAAACTAAGTTGCGTAGTGGATTCAATCTAATCAACTGGCTCCTTACCCCAAAATTTCGGGCCTTGTGCCTAGACTAGGAAAGAACATATACACATGTATTAAGGTGTCGAGATGGCGGACATGTTAGCACGCCGAGCGAGATGGCAGAAACGTTAGCATGCAGAAACGTAAGCATCCCATTGTAGCGTACACTCGAGTGAAATTCCTCTCCTCTCTATTATATATACATACATGCGAACGTAGTAGGTAATAGCTAGCCTTTGGCCGCATTTTGGACCCAGTTGTGTCCACTACTCTGATTGGTTGGTACTTGCGCAATTTGTCTCTTGCTCTATCACGTGCCAGTATGGAAGCCAACCAATCGCAGCCTTTAAATAAGGTCACGTGTGACAGCCTGTTTTTCTACCTTAGCTGAGTCTACACTCCTTATAAAAAGCCTAACTTTTCCTCGTCTCGATGTCATTCGGTTCCAGACCTTTGAAGATCTGGCCACTCACCACACAAGACAACGCGAGTTCCAGCGACAACACAACAGCAACTTCGTCCGACAGCATCACGGCGGCCTCCATCTCCGCCACCACCATTCGTCCCAACGTCAACATCGCTCTACGTACTCGCACCGGTTACAACACTGCACTGTTCGTGAATTACTTCACCATGGATCAACACCGAATATACAACCTGCGAGAACGCCTGTGCCAAGTGACCCAGGCAGCAGCATCACAGCGACAACTTCACGTACGACATATACTGAAACCGGCTCTGCATCATCGCCGCAACGTCTTGATACAATATTTCAACAATCGTGTACAGTTGACTACGAACTGGTATTTATCATTCTTGTGTCTATGAACTTACTCCTCACTCCGATGGGTACACTCTTTCACTGTCTCTTCTTCATCGCCATCCTTATATGTTCTTAACATGCATACGTCTATGCTTACATACACACGCATACATCTTATTCTTATGACGGCGTGTCTATTATTCTGTGTATATGACGCACACACGATCACACATGTTGACATATCAATAAATCGTCTCTTAAACATTCTACCCGGTTGAGTCTCATATTTCCGTCTGGCACATATATGCATTGTTTTATTTATATTTAATGTATCGACCGTGTGATGTACTAAGGAGCCATTCTCATCACCTCCTTTCGCACGGATGTCACAAATCGGTGAGCCGTTCAAGCTCCTTGAGACTACAAATCAATTATAATAGGAGAAGGAGATACTCCACAGGTGTCTAAACCTTCACTACCATTATACCATTAATCATCCAATAACTTTACACCGCTATATGTGGTGGCTATTTGAGCAATGTGTTCGAGTATGATTAATGGGTTAGATGGGTGCTGATGAAGGGGAAAAATCCCCGAAATATGGCATATAGTTCATTTCCCATTTTTCATCTCATTGTTTGTTTACATCTGACGTCTCGTATACGAAATGTAGGAGCAAAATTCAGTGCTAGCTATAATTTCTATAGAATATCTGTAGAAATGACCTTAACAAATAACGTATAATATATTTTATAGTATATTATGGTTGCATAACAAAATACCACGTACCTACAAATCATTAATACATAGAACAGTATATCGTTGACAGGTATGATTGAAGCATCAACGCAGATATGTATTCCTGAATATCATAGACAAGACCCTTCTCCAAAATCTCTCATCCAGCACTTTAAACAAACACTAATAAGTGTTTCTGTGCGAAGGTCAACCAAATCATAGTTACCAGACAACTGAATGGTAGCTTCCAAAAGACAAACATTTAAGGCATTTGAATACAAGTGTAACATGTGCATTTCAAAGAACATAATTATTCCATGTCAAGTAATTAGGCAATGCTTCCTTGTTCAAAAACTAATCGTCATTGTAACACACGGAGTGGAATCGTCTTATGGGATTTCGTACAACACCCAACCTCCACTTACTGGCATCATGATTCACAAAATCACTCGTGCTTAATGATTTTTCAAATGGAGATCAGAATAAAAATTGAGGGTCTTGCCTCCGTACAAAGGCGTTCTATCGTAACTCTTGATCGTGTGTACACCAAGAGTGTATACCTGAACATGAGAAGGAGGCTCGTTGCCTCATCGTCACGGAGATACATATAAAATCATAGAAGACAGCAACTGGAAGATTGAGTTTCTATTTCTACCATGTAGAGCATCTTCGATGGAACATTACTTCTGTTATAGTAACATGTAGTGAATGTGTAGAGTACATACTGTGCTAATTGCATACTTCTCAATTGATGATATCCTTTTGTTTCATTACATTAATGTGGTAATTTCTTTTTAGGTTTGCATATTGATCCTGTGTAGAGCTTCCTTTTCCTCACTGAGTCCAGAAATTGTTTTTATTCGCTATCAGGCTGACTTAGTAATTCTCTGTCACATCATATGGAATATTGGCAATGGAATTGCTTTTTTCTCCATTTGGTTTCTTTAGTATCTTTCAGAATTCTATTCTAATTTTCTGTTTTATTGTTGCTTCTTAACTTTTCTACTTCCCTGTTGCTATGTACCTTATCTAAACCTTTTCTGTCTTCAGTTTAATCATCTTCTAGTTTGTATTTTTATTGTTTCGTTTTATACAAAGAAGTTTTTGTTTCATTTCTTCATGATGCATTATTACACTAATCAGTTTTCCTTTGTTTGCTTTCATTATTCTTTGTATTAGTATTATTATTTGTGCGTGTTTTATAACATATTGACTCAGTATCATACAATACAAAGAAGATTGTGCAACAGCAAAATGATGCGTCACGGGTGAATATAAAATAAACGAAAACAACATGCAGGAAAGTCAACGAAAAGAAAATGCGTAAGAAAGAAAAAGAGGATGAAAACTGAGAGACGTAATGGCCAGTAGTGTTGTAATGTTGGTTACTATTATCTCAATGTCATGTCAGGATATGGTATGTAGTTTGTGGTCATTGTGAATTATACGAGGAAATGAAACTCAGCTATTATTAGCCTAAGTAAATAAATACTCCTGCGAATGTACATCGACTCGGACATGTATATATCACATTTAATCTATGTAGCTAACTCCCCCTCTCTCTCTCTCTCTCTCTGTTTCTCTCTTTCTTCGCTCTCGCTCTCGCTCCTTCCCCCCTCTCTCTCTCTTTATCGCTCTCTCTCTCTTTTCCATTGCTATACAATTATATGAATGCATGCGCGTGTGTGCGTGCATACATATACACATAGTTGCTCGTATACAAATATACATACATGCATAAAAACATCATATGCGACTTAACTACCAGACATCTCTGCCTGATATATATATATATATATATATATATATATATATATATATATATATATATATATATATATATGCATATATGTTCTTTGAATCACACAAACTCTAACACACACACATATACATATACTTGTTACACAGATACATACACACTCACACACGGCTATATATTAATATATATATATATATGTTAGGATCAGTCAATGGATCTCACTCGGTTTCGGCGATGAGTATGCTAATGTTCAATCAGCTCATCCACTTGCTTATTGAATCAAAGTGTCTGTTTGACTACCTCGAAACTGTATGTATCCGTTATATAAACCTGAGACAAAATCAGTATGCCAAAGAATAAGGCGTACATTGCTTTTAGAATGCACCAACAGTCACTGATCCTGTAAATAATTTCTCTCTATAAAATTGTACTTCTAATATACACACAGACAGGTATACATACACATATATATAGTTGAAATTTAAAGAGAATCAAAAGACGAAGACGGGTGTATGAACAACAAGCAAGTGTTTGACGCTCGGGAAAATGAAAAAGTCTTTTACGTTTCGAGCCGACGCTCTTCAACAGAATTGTATAAGAGAGTGAATGAAAAGAACTTATAGATTTGGCATTCCAGCATGGCGAAAAATTAGAAAAAAGTTTGAAAGAAAGAGAGATAATACCACCCCACATCACTCCACACACTCTAGTACTAGTACTGACCTCTTCCCAACACCCACACCACAAACCATCATTCACATACCCACACACAATCTTCAATGGCGTCACCACACATACCACTATATAACTTTCGCCCACATATATACACCATACACATGCACATTGTTTGGTCACACACACACACTTACACGCAAAAAGAACCAGTATATCTCAAAGTTATACGAAACCTAACGGCCCGGACGTGAACGAAAACGAGAGATATCGATATTTCGTATTCTTCTCTTTTTCTGTCATCAGTACTTTATATTCTATTCATCCTCGAAACGAATTCGAATTTCTGGTCTGAAGCGTGTACAAATTAGACAAAATCTGCCAGCTGACGTGCAACAGCACCGCATCGAAATAAGTCATTCTCGTTCTCCTCCTGAACGGTTCGTTGCGCTTGGCTTTCAAAAATACTGTGTTTTTTAACTCTACGTTTTTAAAGGGACCTTCACTGAACAAAATATATATGTATGCGCACAGGCTGCTGGTATTTATTGAGTGTGAAACACTTTCGGTATGCAAATTAGGGACTCCTTCATAGAGCGACAGCTTCATTTCCTGAGTATATAAACAGTTTAGTTGGTCGTTTCTCTGAAGACTGTCAGAATGATGTAGATGCCTCTGATGAGAACCCAATAAGGCTCGAAGATTGGTTAAGATTATTTGTCATTTATTTCAGACTGCGGAGAAATAGCTAAAATTTGCCCTGTTTATAATCATACCATATATTATATATATACATATATGTGTATAATATATGCACACACACCATATATATATATATATATATATATATATATATATATATATATATATATATA
>NC_068990.1:80461234-80462446 GCF_001194135.2 Octopus bimaculoides | reverse complement strand
TGGTGGTGGTGGTGGTGGTGGTGGTGGTGGTGGTGCGCTTTATGTTTGTAACGATGATATTACTAATTCTGTGATCGGATAGTGGAGACCGTGGATGTGATGACGAGTAACCATTGTCGTAGAAATGCTTGTAGTTATGGTTGTCATCATCGTAATATCGGTAGAGATGGTTTGTGGTGGTCGTGCTGGTGGTGGTCGTGTGTGGGTGGTGGTGATGGTGGATAGTCGTCGTCGCGGTAATTATAGCCAGCATGGTCCTCCCACTTGTCGTCGTATCGATGGTGGTGGTGGTGGTGGCCGTAGTATTTGCGGAGCAGGTTGTCGTGATGGTAGTGGTGGTGGTGGTGGTGGGTAGTCCTTATAGTAGTAGGGGCTGTCATCACCGTCCACGTGGTAGTAAGAATGGTGTTGGCAGTGGTGACGCTAGTGGTGGAGGTTGAGGTGACAGTGGTCCTAATAGTGATGGTGAGTATGCAGTGATGCTGGGAATGACCGTGATCCAAATAGTGATGGTAGAGGTGCAACTGGCCTTTTTTTGTGGCGGCAGTGGTGGATTAATATTTGCCTTTTATGCTTAAACATTGATTTCTAGTTGTGTTGGTGGCGATTCTAGTTTAACTGATGATAACGTTGCTAGAATTGATTGCATATTTTTCGAATTGGTGATAGCAGTGAAGTAGTGATTGTCACACAGAACGGGTAGCGATGATTACATTATCAGCAACTCGCGGGATGGCATCAGCGACATAACGGAAATCATTGTATATAATTGATTTCCATATTTAACTCAGAGAATCCATACTCAGCAAATTAATTACTTCCATACGTTACCACGGCACAGAATTCCAGAACTGACGCATAAACCCCACTACAGCAGTTTACAAAGCAAAATGTGTGTGTGTGTGTGTGTGTGTGTGTGTGTGTGTGTGTGTGTGTGTTTGTATGCATATCTGTTATCTGCTCCAGGCATTAGAGTGTGGGCATGCTGGAGCACCAACTTGTATATATTTGGTCGATTGAATCGAACCCCGTACATATTTTTTTAAAGCTTGCTGCTTATTCTGTCGGTTTGTTTTGCTGAACCGCTAGATTACGGGATGTAAACACATCGACATTGATTGCCAAACGTTGACAGGTTGACAAAAACAGACAGAAAGGCACTTACACATAGATATACAAACATATATATATATATATATATATATATATATA
>NC_068990.1:80455949-80459066 GCF_001194135.2 Octopus bimaculoides | reverse complement strand
ACGAGTTTGATAGACAGATAGAGAGAGGAATGGATAGATAGATAGATAGATAGAGAGATAGATAGATAGATAGATAGATAGATAGATAGATAGATAGATAGATAGATAGATAGATGGAGGGATGGATGGATGGATGGATGGATGGATGGATGGATGGATGGATGGATGGATGGATAATGTGAAGGATAGTCGGAAAAAATTATTTCATAACTTTAATCAAATTACATTTCGATGCATATCAGATTATAAAATGAGGAAAAGGAACACCATTAGCAAATATCATTGTTATATAACATAGAGGCGTCATGAGAAGGCAAAAAGCGAATATATGCAGAAAATAGATTAAAATATGAATATTAATGACAATCATATGCATATAAAACATTGAACTTAATACATTGTTTTCTGACCCCTTCATCAGCGAGTAATAATGAACTATGTGTGAATGTAATATTTACGAGTATATTTATGTTGGGCGGGGAATTCCCTTGCGCGAATGTATGTGTACAGATGCACTCACGAAATATACCCAAAATATTTAACAACAATACGATTAATGTTAGCTATAGCGGCCTTGGCAATATAGGACAACAACAAGAGAGTTACACATACTAGCAACGTAAACCCGATCCCACATTATTGTAATTTTAGAAACTGAGCACAATATCCATTAGATACTAAATGCCTCTCAAATATCTCGTCTACAAGGCCAAAGTTCAAAATTAAGGTGAAATAGTAACATTCTATATAAATATATGTGTGCGTGTGTGCGTGTGTATGCGTGTGTATGTGTGTGTCTGTGTGTGTGTGTGTGTGTGTGTGTTTGTGTGTGGGTATGTGTGTGTGTGTGTGTGTGTGTATACAGAGGTTGGACAAAATAATGGAAACACCTAGCATCAGAGCATCATAATTTCAAAATATCTATAAAACCGTCAAAAGCTTGTTTATTTTTATGCTTTTTTTTACTGAATATTTGTTGCTGAATATTTTTTGCTAAAATTGTTGTTTCTTTTCAGATATCATACGAAAAAGGTAATTAAAATTCATTAAAATCACAGATCTATCAGACTTTCAACGAGCTCAAATTGTTGGCGTTCGTATGGCAGGCGCTAACATAACGAAAGCAGCGAAACGTTTTGGTGTATCAACAAGTACTATCTCGAAAGTAATGACACCCTTTGAGACAGAGGTTAAATTTTCAAACTGCATGACTCCAACGCTTATATTCTTTTCTACTCTGGGAACAAGGTCCGAAATTTTTGGGGTGGGGACCATTTGATTAGATTGACCCCAGTACGCAATTGGTTCTTAATTTATCGACCCCTTAAAGATGAAAGGCAAAGTCGGCATCGGCAGAATTTTAATGCAGAATGTAAAGACAGACGAAATACCGCTTAGCGTTTCCCCCGGCATGCTAACGTTTCTACCAGCTCGCCGCATTCTCCAACTCTTATATTAACCAAAGGCTTTCGCGTCAAGAAACAACTGCCTCATACTACACCACTCACCATAAAACAAAGTTAGATGAAACCATACAAGCAGATAACATATCCAAACTTCGTAGAATACTCCAGAGATAAATGACAGGTTATGGAAGCAATATTCATACCATAAGACAAGACTACAATGAATATACACCTATCAAAACAAGAGAAACAGGTCAAGGATAGCGTGTAACATATCGCATGACAAGGCTGCAGTTAACTTACTATGTACAAACGTCACAACCAAGATAAACGTATCACCGCTGGCCAAAATACAAATGCGATTATATAGAATGTTAATAGCCAAAATGATATAGATGTCGAATAATCTAACGTTAAATTGTAGCTGCAAAATCTACATGAGCAAAAATCTAGCTGTAAATTTTGTATAAACATAAGCCGTCCAGTATAAAAAGAGCACTACAAAAGCCAACACTGTACCACATCACAATGGTTGAAGTAGCCTGGCAAAATAGATAAGAATGGATTTTGAAAATACTTTTCCTAATGAAGTACAACGGTCTGATACACAAAGACAACAACAAAGCAGAATATAGACATTTTTTCAATATATCAATTCTAAAAAGGAAGCCGTTCCCCATATATACAAATATAGATGCATATACCTACTCACGCATGTATAAATTTCAAGCAGTATCAGCGCCAAGCAGTGTGTAGACATAAAGTTCGCTAATGCCTAAACATTGCTTAGCGCTAAATTTAGCTATTTGTATCAGGTCGATAAACTCTCCGGGATCATTTCCTCGTTAGCTCAAAATAAGCCTGTTCGACAATCTTGAATCACACAACACACATTTTTCTGCCTGTCATTAGGAAAGACTTGCTAAAGCGTAAAAATATATAACTGTGAGATTACTGTGTAACATATCCCTTAAATGTTTATTTCGGTAAATTATTAACATTAAGCAATATCTCATTTTCGTTAAATTCAGAAATTATTACTCAAATTATATTAAACAGGGATATTCTAATAACGTCTTCCTAGATCTTATGCATCTCAGACCAATAATCTCCTGGGTATATTCATTTCAATTTTATGAGCATTAAACTCTCCTATATATATATATTAAATAATTCGCAACACGTGATATTAAATGCTATCATGATTTATTTTTTTCTCGTCATAAAATCTGTAATTAGTTAACGTTCAGGGTTTATAAGTAAAATTTCATTCAATGATTACGTACATAGAAGCAGAATATGCAAGTTGGTTTTTAGGCTCAGAACCAGTCTACCACATGTGTGAGTTAATCAACGTTCTTTTTCTTTTTTTTTTCTTGTATTTTTCATTTTTTCTAATGTCACGTTCTGTTTTTTTCTTTTTGCTACAGCAGGAAAAAACATTTTCTGTTGCGAATTCAAAAATGCTCCAAAAGAGGCAAATTTTATGCACGCGACTTGATGCCCAGATCTTCGGGTATATTCCTGAGTTTCATTCAACAGAAAAACAATATTTTCTTTAAACATATAAATATTTACTTAGGAATATTGTTTTTGAAGTGTTCCTGCGGTGCTGGTTGTACTAACAACACACTCACATACGCGATCACACATGTATGAGCATACACGCATATATATATATATATATATATTTATATATACACATATATAT
>NC_068990.1:80452981-80455703 GCF_001194135.2 Octopus bimaculoides | reverse complement strand
AAATATATATATATACACACACATATGTATGAATCCCTTTATATGTATATGTTTTACATGCAAATATGCGTGTGTGCGTGCGTATTCTTTCTCTATTGTTTAAATATTTGTATCTAGATGGTTATATATTCATAGCAGTTTTCAGAATGATGTTCATGGAATAATTCTCAAAGTTTACCTGAATTCTTACAAAACAAAGTCTACCTTCTCGTTTAGCTGTAAATGGTCCTTATCAATATCTGAGCGATATCATGCCAAAACTGATGTCGACCTGCATCTGCTTCCGCAGATCAAAAAAGAAGCAAACATTTTGGTTTTTGTCTACAGATATCAGATGCTGCAGTCAGTTTGACAAACTCCAAATACCAACAGATGGAAGGCGTGTATCTTAAAGTGGCATTCCCCGCAAAATGACCCAGATAATTCTGAGATAATGCAAATGTTTTTACTAGATAAAACCGACAAAAAGCTTCCAGGTCGGAAGGTAATGTTTGAACTAAATGATCTAGAAATTGGATACTTTCAGAACGTAGTAGAGTATCTTCAAAGGCGAGGTTTGCTATATTTTGTTTTGGTAAACTAAGGCGTGTGTTTAGCTATCTTATGGTAAACTGCTTACCTTATTCCCACTGGTACAACTAGATTAATGACAGAAAATGGTGGCATAGGTGTGAGGCAGAGTATCTTTAACACCAAGCCGATTAAACTATGGAGATAAATGTGAACTTAAATTATCTTAGAAAAATACCTTTTACATAGATAAAAATAAACACTAAACAGCAACATCAAAAACAAAAACAGCTGCAAGTGCTGTAACTGTATTAACACGAAGAAATAAGTATTATCAGTTATCTTAATATTGAAACACACTTCTCATAGTTAGCTTTTTCTCTGTTTATAATACAAACTGTATTTAGTGCAAAGAAAAAGTTCCTGTATTTCGATTAATACATCTGATCATCCTAATGCATATCAAACGATATTTTAAGCTATTTTCTACAATATGGAATAACTCATGCTTATCTCGGCAGGTATGTATATCTAAATGACAGATTTTTCCAGATGGAATAACTGCTGTTATAAAATAGAATTATGACGATGGATTCTTGAATTTGGAACTATAAAAACATCTTGCTGTGACGTCACTCTTATGCCAGGCGAAATATGATCTTTCGCAAGTGGCCTAAATGTGAAAACTGTATTATTATATACAAAGGTGGATTTGAAAATTCCTCAGAGCGTCGGGCAAAATTCCTTGCAGTATTTATTCAGTCACGGCTCGATGTTTAAATCTCGCTGGTTTCAACTTCGCGTTTTATATTTTTCTGGTTGCCAAATTAAAGTACTAGTAAATTAAAGTACTAGTAAATTATTGGATGGATATAAATGACTATACTCTCCCTCAAAACTTATTCTTTGTGCCTCTGTTAATTTCAGTATTACTGGAAATAGCTTATGGGTGATTGATCGACATCATGTTTTAGGAGTCACATAAAATGCATTGTGGTATTTAGTTACGGCTAACCACGCTCTCACTTCAGGTCTCGGCGAGATCTATTTTGCTTTCCATCCATTGAAGTTGATAAAGTGGAGTAACAGTCAAGTTCTATGATTCTTTTTTATAGACTGGCAAATTTCTGGATTTGTGCCGACGGTGCAAAAGATATTTGGAATTGTATTAAGATCAATTATTATTACGCCATCGTATCGATGGGTGCATTGGCAGAATCACTAGGACGTCACACACCAGTCTTGCGACAATTGTTTCAGTTTTTGTTACTGATTTCACATCCCGCCGAGGTCAACTTACCTATTCATCACTCCGGGTTCGATAAATTACCAGTTAAGTTCTGGCGTCAGTTTAATGAGCCTACTTCAGTCACTATTTTTGGCTTTGCTCTCAAGTTATTACCCCGATCTGAGCCCGGTTGTATGGTGTAGGCTGTCGGTCACTCAAACTCTCGAATTGCTTTCCATTCGGTTTGAATCGTTACCATTCGCAAGCAGTTAACTGTATATCTTTACATGACCTACAATTATGTGTGAAAGCTCACTACATTTCTTAAATGTGCAACCGCAAAGAACTAAATGTGGCCTTATTATCATTTTTTTTAATATTCTAGTCACCATACTAGTTTTCCTTACTTGTTGATTAACTAATTAACACTCATAACATTTCCATAATTACACGCTAATATAATAATGTTCCTTCTTTATATAATCAATACGTAAATAAATTGAATCATTTTTGTTAGAATTCTTTAGAGGTGATATTTCAGAATTGTTTGGGGGCAATAAATTCAATAAAGAAATATAGAATACTTAAGTGTCTGAGTTTGGATTATTTATGTTGACTTAAAATTCTTGGAATTGTGTTCAAAATGTTGTCATTCCATAGTTCATACAACAAGTATCCGTAATATGATAGTCGTTTTGTTCGACTACAATTCTAGTTGTAAATTACATTAGCCTGATGTTCGAAAGGGAGAGTGGTGGGGGAGCTTACATTTTTATTGTTTTCTAGCCCTCAAACTGTGCAGCTGAGGAATTCTGGGAGTCGAAATATCTGCATGGAATAGATCGACAACAGCTGTAGCTACCGCTTCCATTTTTTATCTTCATGGACTTACTGTCATTGTCTATGTCACCGCGAGCCGCAGATTTTCATTTTATTTACTTTTCACGTGTGGTTCCATTGACCCATAGAAAATACTAAACTATT
>NC_068990.1:80442981-80447981 GCF_001194135.2 Octopus bimaculoides | reverse complement strand
GAAAGAAAACCAACAGGAAGGAAGTATTTAATTTTGGTGGCAGCAGACCCCCAAAGCAGTTGTAAACGTTTAGTTCAGATATAGGTATTTTGTTTGACGCTTATTGTGCATTAGTTTTGTCTTATTTATCTATTTATTTCGATTCCTTTTTTTTTTCTTTCTTTATTTCTTATGAGGACTTTCGGCAAATCAAATACAAGCTGCTCCAGTTTGTTTAGAAGTTCAAGGAAGTCTGCGTCAGTTTAGTGAGGTCTAAGATCCTTTAAGTGTCATTCACAAAAGACTCATTGATTTTTCACTTCAAGAACGGGGTTTCAAATTCATGAATCACAATATTTCAAGCCGCATCACTGCCATGCTTTTTACAATAGTGTATATTTAAACACAGGTGATGAAAATGACATAAAAATGGCTGCATCTAAAACAAAGAAGCTGCTATATTCTTCAAGCTTTCATCGTTTGTTATCTCTATGAATTACTTGGAGCGTTAATAGCACATATGGAATCTGTTGTTTTCTTGTGAAGATGCGAAGCCTAGCAGTTAGACGAAGATCCAAAGATCAGGGTTCGAGTTTCTGGACTGAGGGTGCGTCGTTCCAAGACACTTTATTTCACGTTATCCCACTGTACCAAACTGAAATATGCCGGCCAGTACACTGGTGCAGTCTTTTGTTCCAACAGCTATTACAGCCTCAATGTTTCCATTGGTCAAAGAGACAGAAACAGAGATCCCTTTTCTGCCTGCGAATATATAGGCATCTAAAACAATGAGTAAAATCATGGTACACGCTAAAAGCTACTTTCACTTCCGTGTGACGAAGAGTCAGAGTAGTTCCAGTTTCCTGTGTGTTAAGAAGCTTGCTACCCAGCCACATGGTTCCGAGTTCAGTCCTACTGCATGGAAACTTGGGTAAGTGTGTTCTATTATAGCCTCGGGCTAACAAAAACCGTGTGAGTGTATTTGGTAGATGGAAACGGAAAGAAGCGCCTCGTATATATGTGTGTGTGTGCCTATGTCTGTGTATGTGTGTGCGTGTGTCTTTATGTCTATGTTTGACCCCCCCAACAACCGATGACAACCGATGTTGGTGTGTTTATATCCCCGTAACTTAGCGTTTGGGGAAAAGAGACCGATAAAATAAGTACTTAGGTTTACAAAAATGAGTCCTGAGATTGATTTCTTCGACCAAAAGACCCTTTAAGGCGGTGCTGCAGTCAAATGACTGAAACAAGTAAAGGAATGTGTGTGTGTGTGAGAGAGAGAGAGAGAGAGAGAGAGAGGGGGGGTGATGTAGAGCGTGAGAAAGAGTGATGCAAAGGATAGCTGCCTGAAAATACGCTGGCGACCCTGTCTTTTGGGCCTCACTTATATTTCACAGTAAACATTCAGTTAACGCTGTAGTAACAATCGATAAAATTAAGAAGGCTACATGTTTCTAAGTACGTAGAGTATGAGCCGACAATAAGTAATTCTCTTTATGTTGTAATCTGCAGGAGGGACGGCGCCTGTAAAATTTGCAAGCTTCTCTGTGACTGGTGAGATCAATTTGACTTGTGTACAACTTCATCATCTTCAGTTCAATAACTGTAGACAAAACTGCTCTTTGCAGTTAACGGACCATAATAAAACATACTACATTAGTAACAAATTCATTGCAGAAGAATAGATGTGTATTGCAATATAAAAAACGGAAAATGTTGGATTATAGAACAGAAGCACAAAAGAAGAAACCTAACACAACTTGAAATGTAACAACAAACATTAAAACTGAATTTCAAAGGTAAAAGAAATTTTAGCTTAAGACAAAATAGTTTTTTAATATATTTGGTTCCAAAAGAAACGCACCACACACAAATATACTGAAACATACGCATACATACATATATACATATATATACATAGCTACATACACGCACAGAATAAATGTATGTTTCTAAACACCAACGTTAGTATCAATAGACCCAATCTCAAACGTTGAAACTTATTTTAATTCAATATTCAAGTTAAGGCGGCGAGCTGGCAGAATCATTAGCACGCCGGACGAAATGCTTGGCTGTATTTCATGTTTCCGTGCCGAGTTCAAATTCCACCGAGGTCGACTTTGCCTTTTATTCTCTCAGGATCGATAAAATACGTAGTATTACAATGTAATTGGTTTATCCTGCGAATTTGCTGGATTTGTACCAAAATTTGAAACAATATTCACTAAATTTTTTAATGTTCCACAGAGTAATAACAAGAAATCAAAAGTAAAATGATTTCCATCGGGCCGAACACTATTTATACAATTGTACCAGTTTGAGGGGAAGGGCAGGTTGATCACATCGAGTCCAATACTTCTCTGATGCTTACTTTATGGACTCCAAAAGGATGAAAAGTAAAGTCGACCTCGGCGGAATTTGAACTCAGAACGTAAAGACAAGTAGATTGACACTAAGCATTTTATCAAGCCTGCTGCCTTCTCGAAATGAATAGTACTGAAAGACGGATTAATGTATTCCTTTTAAAGGGGCGGCGAGCTGGTAGAAACGTTAGCACGCCGGGCGAAATACTTAGCTGTATTTCGTCTGTCTTTACTTTCTAAGTTCAAATTCCGCCGAGGTCGACTTTGCCTTTCATCCTTTCGGGGTCGATAAATTAAGTACCAATTGTGCACTGGGGTTGATCTAATTGACTGCCCCCTCCCCAAAAATTTCGAGTCGTGTGCCTAGAGTAGAAACGAAATATTCCTTTTAAAATATATATAATATAATAGAAAACAAGGAATTATATGAAATAAAACAAATACATGGCCATTCCGTTCATGGGAGGAAGTAAACCTGGTGGCATGTATAGTAATAGCCAAAATGCATTAATGCATAAAGTGAGAGGTAGAAATACTTTGATGTTTGTATTTCTAGTTCAAAACAAAGTCACATTTAAAGCAAAACAAAATATATATCCAAACGTAGTGAGACGTATACATGCAAAGAAGTTCAAACATAAAATGTGTTCAGAACAGATACTGGGAAAAAATACTACAATGACGCCATATTCACACACGTCGATACAAATTTATAAGAGGAACAGTAAAAGATTTAAGAATGTACATCAAACGTTGACTTCGAGACGAAAGCAAAACCTCAAAGGAAAAGGAAACCAGCTCTCAATCACATTTGCAAGAAATAGAAAGACATCAGATTATGTCAGCAAGCATAGCTGTCAACAACTGAAAAACGCCAACCCGGGGGGAAAACGGAAGACTTTATAATTGCAGTTCAGTATCAAAGCTTACAAACTGGTCAATAGAATAAATAAATAGCCATGCAGAATATGACATTCGTCAACATTATATGAATGTGTCCAGTTATATATATAAGATACGTTATATAAATAGATTAGAAAGACCATTTAGTTACCTACAATGGAATATGTGCTATCAGCGGAAAATATTAATGATGTGATATCTAAACAAACTGAGATGAATATAAATAATGCTAGTATCATTACTAACGAAAGACAGAATGAGGGAGGGATAGAGAGAAAGGGAGAGAGTGAGAGTCTACGAGAAGTAACAGCTAAATTTACATGAAAGTTTTGAATAAAGAAGCTTGCTTCGAACAATCTTGCTCTTGATATAGACAAAGAAGGAATGATAAACGATCGAAATGCATTTAATCTTAGTTCTATTCTATTAGGATAACCGAATCTCAGCAACAATTAACAGAATTATATCTACAGAAACGAGATTGTAAAAGATAACCACCATTCAAGAATAATTTCGCCAGAACTTAGGTAATCGATGGGTAACTTACGTTTAAACGAATACTTTATTCTTAAATAAATACAACACATTTTAATACATGAATATAGTAAGTTGAATATAGAGGCAATTAAATCAGATTAGGCTAGAAATAAGGTTGTAATAGGACCTCACTGAGATATTTATTTAGGGACACTGACGAAAAGCCTCACTAACTAAACGAAGAAGGTATCGCACATAACTGGCTTGTGCTCGAGTAATTACATTTAAATAAAAAAAGAAATTCGGCTGTCTAATGAGCCGAACAGTATACTGTAAACATTCGAAATTAGAATAGATTGATTCTCCGTAAAGATTATGGAAAGTGAAACGTTTCTCGAAGCCAAGTATTGGCTTCGAATAAATTGACTGTAATTTATTCAAGTACATATTGTTTGGGTAAAAAAAAATCACAATTTTACATTATGAATGGGTAATTAACAATCACTGATATTGCGAATTTCACTCATTTCTTTGTCTTATTATCTATGTCTTTTCTTAATTTTCTTTTTGTTCGATGCACAGAACGCGATTTTAAAGATAATTATTTACACAGATGTAAGACATTGTTAACATTTAAATTATTATTATTATTATCATCATCATCATCATCATCATCATTATCATCATCATCATTATTATTATAATTATAATAATAATAATAATAATTATTATTATTATTATTATTATTATTATTATTATTAGTAGTAGTAGTAGTAGTAGTAGTAGTAGTAGTAGTAGTAGTAGTATTAAGGCGGCGAGCTGGCAGAATCGTTAGCACGCCAGAGGAAGTGCTTAGCGGTATTTCACCCGTCGCTACATTCTGAGTTCAAATTATGCCGAGGTCGACTTTGCCTTTCATCCTTTCGGGGTCAATAAATTAAAATATCACGTGCGTAATATGGTCGATCTAATGCACTAGCCACCTCGCCCAAAATTTCGGACCTTGTGCCTAAAGTAGGAAAGATTATCATCATCATCATCATCATCATCATCATCATCATCATCATCGTCATCATCATCATCATCATCATCATCGTCATCATCATCATCATCATCATCGTCATCATTATTATTATTATTATTATTATTATTATTATTATTATTATTATTATTATTATTATTATTCAGTAGTTTTATTTTTATAACGTGCTTTCACTTCACTACCGAGCGCAGCTCTGTGCGCCTTGGGTATGTGCTGTGGTTTGCTGTGGTGCT
>NC_068990.1:80433368-80442719 GCF_001194135.2 Octopus bimaculoides | reverse complement strand
TCCATTTCTTTTAGAGAAACGTTGTCATCTGCTGGTATTGATACATCAATTAGAAAGCATTTTTTTTCTTCATGATCTTTGACAACTATATCTGGTCTATTTGACTTAATTTCTCTATCTGTGTGTATTGGCATATCCCAGAGTATGGTTGCTTTCTCGTTTTCTGTGACCTTTTCTGGCGTCTGTTTATACCTATTATTATTATTATTATTATTAGTATTATTATTATTATTATTATTATTATTATTATTATTATTAAGGCGGCGATCTGGTAGCATCGTTAGCACGCCGGACGAAATGCTTAGCGGTATTTCGTCTGCCGCTACGTTCTAAGTTCAAATTCCGCCGAGGCTGCCTTTGCCTTTCATCGTGTATGTATGTATGTGCGGTGTGTTTGTATCTGTGTGTGTTTGTGTCATTGCGTGCGTATCAAATGAAGGAAAAAATCAAAAACAAAACCTATGACGTCTACCATATCATCACGACAGCATTGTAGGGAATGAATGGATCTGATTGGCTAAAATAATATTTTTTTTAAATCAATCATTGAAGTTCGCAATTCTTTGTTATTGATTTATCCCGTCACCCACCAAAATGGCTGGGATTTCGTAACTGGCATAAACATTTCTTTGGTGTAGAAATTCTCGATAAAATCTAGCTTGGTGCATCAAACTTTGGAATTCTCTTTAATGAGTATGGCAATCGATATATGCAGGAGCATATCAAAAGTATTCTACTGCGAAACTTGATATAACTATATTCAACGAGAAAAACTGGTGCATGCGATAAATCCACCAATTAGGAATAATAAGCGTATGTCCCTCAAAAGACACACACTACCGTCACAAGTGAATAAACATAGAAAAATACTGGCGGATCAAACACATGATGTGTTTGGATACTTTAACCCTGTTATCTCTCACATTTAATAATTCGAAGTGTTTGATTTCAAATATGACCGAAAGGGTTGCCTTTCTTAATTTTGATAAACGTTTAATTGAATATCTTATTTTACTGCAAAACATTCCTCTGTTACCGAGGTGAAGAAATTCGATCGTCTATAGCTCAGATATTAACTCATTAGAAAATAAGTTAATGGCTAGACACAACGTCAATCTTGGAATATTTAAATGGAATACCGACTTTCTGGGGAAGTTTAAAACTGAATTATTAAACCTTATCCTCGTTTAAATTTTCTTTCACGATATCTCAAATTAGTTATATAACTCATATGAGAAAACCATCAAATCTGATTCTAAAACATCTCATATTATTTGAACATTTAGAGTTTAGATAATATTTCAGCTGGTCAATGGTATACTTAGTCTTAATCCCGTCAGGTGATATATACTCATTAGTGCCACGCTGAATTTGGAAAGTTAAACGAGAAGCTAATAGGAATAATTCTCTATTTATTTCCAGTAATGAGAAATTTCAGATAAATTATACTTAAAATCTTAATCTATATAATAGCTAAGATCTACGAAAGATTAACATCTCTGTGAATCTATGTAATATCTCATTAATTCCTATCGTGACTCATCTAAAATAATAAACTCAAAGTTATTTATCATACGAAAAAACTAAACTATAACACTGAGAGATTGATATCTAAATATCTACCTCTGTAGGTTGTAATAAACAGCCAAGCTACTGAGAGGGGGGGTGTACAAAGTTATCGTTGTTTCGTTATTGAATTTTATTTATTGGTTTTGTGACGATTAACGCCGTAGGCTGTGTGAAAGCAGTGAGATTGAGACGCTAATGTTCTTCAAATGCTGCAAGTTGATAGATGCACAATAAAAATGGACAGAGAAGGTAATATTTCCATATGGACGGTGTTTTGAAGAATGGAGACTAAACTTATTGGAATGTTCGGGACTTTGTGAGGGGGAGAAAATTTGACTGACGAGAGGAAAAGATACGAATGAGTCGGGAACTCGATTAGGGGTGTACAAGATAACCAGCTATGAGAAGTAGTAGTAGTAGTAGTAGTAGTAGTAGTAGTAGTAGTAGTAGTAGTAGTAGTAGTAGTAGTAGTAGTAGTAGTAGCCGAAATGGTGGAGATATAAGACAATATATCTGTAAGATATATTGTTAGAAGTTTGAGCGTTTTTGCGTTTTTATACCGTTTAAAATGTCTCCTCTATCGAGCGCGACCTGGGGTTAAATAAAAATAAAAGGAAAAACTATATTCAAAATTCTATAAATATAACTGAGAGGGTATACATTGAAGGTAGCTATGTTATGAAAATTCAAACCTTCTGTGCGTATATAATGTCTTTCTAGCTTAGTACAAGGTCATAAATATATTGATAATTGTTACAGTCAATCTACTAATATAGATGGTATTTAATTCATCGACCAGAGGTCCAATTCTTTTGCCACTACACGTTCCCTTACATAATTTCATAGGAAGATAAATTATGTTCCAGGTCGATATATTTTTCCCTTCACAGTGTGATAAAATAATTTCTTGTTATTTCATAAATGTATATGGGAGTACGAGCAATTGAAATGATTTGAGTTTATAATTGTTTCCTGTTAGATTATCAATCCTAGCTGCATCAAAGAAAAATTCATCTCTGTACAATTCTATCTTTGAGGTTTAGAAATAAATGTGGCATTCTGCCCGTTTAGTCTTTCCATTGCTCCCCAAATGTTGATAAAATAATATCCAGCTGAATTATAGAAAGATTTTTTTTTTTTATTAGAAAGATTCTTCACCTAAATCAAGTGATCATATATTCTCCAGATCAAATTCCAACAGTTTATTTCAGTATTCATTTAATTATATTATTTTATTTGACATAATATGACAGTTAAAATCACAAAATTAAGAGTAGAAGATTTAGCCACACATATCACAAGATGAAAGTTATATTACGAAAGAAACTATACTATTAGATGATAGAGCATCAATGGATATTCAATTGTTGTCATTAAAAGACAAGTTTAGTATCATCCGTGCTGAATATTTTATCGGAGAATGAAATACAATTACTTTTATTAGCATCTGCAGTACTCTTGCATACCAATGCAATACGTCGCTTCATAGACACATACAGATATACACACAGGTATCGCATGCATATATATATATATATATGTATGTATGCATACACACACACACATATGCATAAGGGTGAACTGAGAAGTCATACGCTATGAAGGAGTGGTGCTACAGCTATGAAATCTGGTGTGCCTTAATTTAAACCCTGTCCTATTAATAACTGTACTGTTTCTTTCCAGGTAGCTGAAACTTGCCTGTTCTAGAAAAACTTCAAAAGTAAATAGCAGCGAGTTCTCTTGAAAATGGATAACATTTTGCATCGTAATGCTATAAAGTATCTACAGAAAAAGGGTTTCTCTCCCAAAGGCATTCGTGCTGACATGGTTGGTACATTAGAGGATGATGCTCCAGTTTTATCAACAGTGCAAAAGTAGGCAGCTGAATTTAGAAGAGGAAGTGGGTATCTTGAAGATGACCCAGGTTCGGACGTGAAGCAACTGCCACTACCGACGAAAACATTGATTGTGTTCACCACGTAGTACTGGATAACAGGCACTTCACTATAAATCAAATAGTCGATACTATTAGCATATCCCGTGAGAAAGTTCAGAATATTTTGCACAATGAGCTTGGCATGACATACCCTTACACACCGGTAAACTTGTGTAATACCTACCTTAGGCCAGAACTCCACCGAGTTGTATATATTAGTTACAGGATAATCTTCTGCTAATGGGCCCATAAGAGGAGCAGTGAATAGGAGCTATCATGCGATGTCCGAAAATATCTGGGAGTAGGGTGAGTAACGGGTAACTCACTAAAGGAGAAATCTAGAAATAGAGATCCATCATTGGATGCAGTTTAATATATTCCTCACTCCGCGACTAAACAGCCATAAGAAAACATCGCTGTTGAAGATAGTCCATAGACGTAATTCACCGACTTCATTGCCTATAAGTGTCTGCGTGCGCATGCATGTGGATATAGGGATTTCAATGCATAGATTTAAGAGTATTCGCGTATACAAAATAGTGAAATATAAGAAAAAAGAAAAAGTAAGAATGAAGAACACAAACTGACGTACAAATGTTGAAATTATATATCTGACAATAGATTATGTGATTGAAACTTAGTTTTGGAAATTCGGCAACGTAAAGAAAATAAGTTTCAATATCCGATCCATGAATGATCTATATATGGGTCATCGAAACAGAAGATATCGGTCAATCGACCTGTTCCTCAGTTTACGCAGTCACAAGAAACTTTAGAAAGACATCTATATTAACACATAGCATAATCTTATTGCATTTAGATCTATTTGAAGATGGCACAAACATCACTAATTCCAAATAGGAAATGTCAACAATACCAAACGATGTAGTGTTATTATAAGGCTCCAACATATGCAACTTTCTGATTTCCGTCATTGAATCTTTGAGATGGTATTTTGAAAATAAGAAAGAAAGTGGTAATTTGAAATGTCATCAACGTTTTATTGATAGGATGAACTGTCAGTTTCTAATCGACTATCCAGAAAAAATATAAACAAACGTCTTACGCATTTTTCTGTCATTATATAAAGTGTGTCTACTTGGAAACTAAAGTTGGATATCGATAACTACACATATACTCTCTCCCATACACACACAAGCACAAAAGCTTGCATTTATTCACATACAAATACACTCGTACCAACTGGTAAATGCAGACAGACACACATCAATTTCGTGCACCAACTTGCTAGAGAGAGGAATTATACTACTATCATACTCTTATATTACATTATACACAGTAGTCTTTGGTATACTAGGTTTAAAATAAAAGTAGTCTATTCAGAGCTGGATATATTTGATCATTAGCCTTCTGTATCAAGGATAAGCTGGGGCATACAGATTTGCAACAAAATTACAGACATATAAACTTACTTTAAATATTTTGTGCCGTGTACTATATGTTCTTGATATCTATGTCTAGATGTATAGACAAGTGAATTTTTTAAGTGGATATATATGCATACTAATACATACATACATACTAATATATATATATATATATATATATATATATATATATATAATAAAGTTAAACGCAGGTGTTATTCAAATTCTTTTACTTCCGACGTATGGTGTAAAACAATGTAATCTTCTCATCAGGGAAAGAAAGAAAGAAACTAAACTCGTCAATAAGACATTTTAAGAGAATGTGATGGATGTGTATAATGATGAATGGAACGCTATTAAGTTTTTTTTTTAAACCGTTAAACGATCTGTGAACTGAAATAAAAGCTTAAAGGCTTGCAAAAAGATATATCTAGTGGAAGTGAAATGTAAGAAGAATATCAATGTCCAAATTATATATAATGGTAGATATCACTTATATCATCTAAAGGTATGTTTCTGCCTATCTTTACATCGATAAGCACGCTCTATAACAGTGTTTACAAGGGGATTCTTAGAAAATAGAATGGAAAATAGTTCGCTATTACAGAGTGGCAGAATTGTTTGCCTTTATCATATGGGAATGAAATGGAATCAACCAATCTAAATGAAATTGTTTATTATGGTCTTTTAGATATCAAATTAATTTACTAAGCCCTGTGCTGTTGCGTTTATTACTATCCCTAAATGTAGAGTAATGGTTAGAAATTATTTTAGATAACTGAGAAAAAAAACTACCTATATATAAAACGACATCGGTACCTGAAGTATTTCACTCTGGTATATAGAGTTTTTAATCTTAGAATTACTATACATAAACTTAATTCTGTTGGAATTGACTTCAGAGACAATAAATTTGTTATTAATATTTCTAGGGGGATGGTTAGTATTAGCTAAATTAATGTTAGTATTAGTAATTGGATTCTTATTTCACAAACTAATATTATGTGAGGAAAAAATGCGTGAGACATTTTTTGTATTGGAAAAACCAATCCTAACCGTGTGCGAGTTGATAATCGAGTAATACCTGGAATTCTTTGGAAAATTCCTAATAATGGCTTCCCGAAATTGGAAAGGAAGATTAGATTTAATTGGCCTCCCATAAGGGATAACACACAATAATAGATAGATAGATAGATAGATAGATAGATAGATAGATAGATAGATAGATAGATAGATAGATAGATAGATAGATAGATGGATAGATAGATAGACATGCGGCTTTCTAGAACTACACAGAGTGGAGATATAGAATTATCCCAACACTAAAATAAATATCATCTCTCTATACTTCTGCTATGACTGCCGCTTTCTTCTTTAAAAATTAAAACGCGGTTACCTTTGTGTCTTTTTACGAATTTTTGCATTTGTGATTTTACATGTTCGAATACGTATGTATAGAATAATTACAAAAGCAAACATTCCAATGTAAACTTAGCGATAGTACCGCTGTAATAAATTCTGAAGCATGGAAAATACGTATTGGACTCTCATTGCTTCTGTGCTTACAGTTGCCATTACTCCAAAAATAACACACTGAGATACTTTCAATGCATGCGTTAATAGAATATCCCTATGTATGCCACCCTGCAAGGTAACAAAAGTAGAGGAATATATCTATAACCTGCGCCACTGAATCGTACTTTTACACACTAACATTAGGTATAAGGTGTACAATAATATTGCCACACGCATATTACATGTTATGAAAATATCTAGGTAATATTTACGGAGATTGTACACGCAAAACAGGAAATTAATAACCTTAAAGCATGAATTCAAGACCGTGGAGAGAGAGAGAGAGAGAGAGAGAGAGAGAGAGAGAGAGAGAGAGAGAGAGAGAGAGAGAGAGAGAGAGAGAGAGAGAGGGAGAGAGAGAGAATCAGACAGGGAGACAGAGACAGAGAGAGAATTCTCTACTGAAAATAATATAAACGTACCTATTTTAAACTAGTACAGTATGAAATAAAACGTTTCAGTAAATATAAGTTTGCTATGAAGTTCTGAAATATGTTTATCTAACATCAGGAATGGCACGAAGTATTTCAACAATAATCCATCCTTGAAGCGAAATACAATGATAAATAATTTAGTGTAATTAACCCAACATATATCCTACTATAGACTCCAAATGTTTTACTGAAGACGCAGAATGGAAAAACAGATGAGAGAGACGTAATATATGGTTATTATACAGAATGTTAACGTCTTACAAAAGGTCAGCATCATGTAATTTTAAAAAAATTAAGAAGGAGCAAATTACCTTACCATAAATATGAGTAATTATATCGTAGCCTTGAATGAAATAACTTGTTTATTTGTTTGACTATTATTATGTTTACTTTGGATACCGAAGACACAGTCATTTCTTTTACACAAATGAAATACACACATACACACATAACAAAAACAATATATATATATATATATATATATATATATATATACATACACACACACGCACACAAGATGCGGTGAATAATCTCGTCTAAATTACGCAGAAATGAAAATATCACTGATATCTCATTTTAAAATGCGATACAACATGTCATCAGGCTGTAGTAGTAGTAGTAGTAGTAGTAGTAGTAGTAGTAGTAGTAGTAGTAGTAGTAGTAGTAGTAGTAGTAGTGGTAGTAGTAGTAGTAATGTCAGTCGTGTTCCACAATAGACAAGTTTATCATTTAAAACAATTTGATTGGGCTCTATGCGAATAAAACTTTCGCAGGCTTCTTACAGAAACCAGGCTTGTTGAGATTCAGGTTACCGAAAGGAAAATTACAGGAAGTCCAACATTGCTACTGGAAAGTGGGCTGCTGTTAGCGAAGGCAGATCGCATGCTGATTTTAGAAGTGAGATCGGCATTTCCGGCGACACACCGATGCATTAGAAAGAGAGTTTCTTGGGCTGTGTATATGGACAGGAAGGTACCGGCACCTTATTTGTCAGGCGGATCTTTGTAGGATCATGGACGTTGATAGAAACAAAGCCGGCATGAATGTGTGTCTTTGTGTATACCAGATATATGCGTGTGTAGATGTGGGTGCGTTATTGGTTGTATGCGTGCGAATACGAGTGTGTTAGTGCCCGTTGTATACGCGTGCACGAACGTCTAGTATGCATGTATGGGTCTGTGCGCGTAAGTATGCATGCTAGTGAAGCTGCAACTGCATTCATTATTGGTGGAGTGAGGGCAGAATAAGCTGGACTGAGTCTTGGTGTTAAGGTTGGAGAGAGAAGAGAAGAAAAGCGTACGAATATAAATGTATGCGTGCGTGAGTGCATATGTGTGTATAGTTTTTTTTTTTAATTGATGCGTGCATGTGTGTGTGTATCTGCATGAGCACACCACTTTTATGGAGGTGAATGCAATGTGTTACTGGAGATGCATAATATTGCGGGATCGGCCTACGGTTGATGAACCCCGTTCTTGGTTGTAAGGCAACCCGTGTTGAGGAACAGCCAATGTTAAAGTTGTATATCTGGGTTGTCGACAGCCAGTGGTCTGAGGTTCACCGGGGGAGGGTGGGGGCTAGCACTTTTGCAGTAATAACACTTATTTCCTGTTTAGAGACAATACAGGTTGGCGGAGAATGTGTAGTTTTTTGGAAAAGCAGAGCAGGCAATTGCGGGTACTAGATGAATAAAGGGAGTCTTTATCGATGATGGGTATACAGTAGTCGCTAATGCACTCATATTTGCACACACACATACACACAGACGCACACACACACACACACACACACACACACACACACACATACACGCACTCATACATGTATTATACACACACACACAAATAATCCCTCGCATGTCTTGCTTCTTTCAGTTTTCTTTCAGCTTCTGTCTATTAAATCCACTCACGATGCTTTTGGTCAGCCTGATGCTATGATACAAGACACTTCACCAAGATGCTACGCAGTAGAACTGAACCAGGATCCATGAGGCTGGAAAGCAAAGTCTGTACCTCACAGCCACACCTGCACCTTACATATGCATGTGTGTGTATGTGCGTGTGTACATACACAATTAGTAACGTGGTTTTGTGTATGTCTACAAAAACGTCTGTGTGTAAGCTCACACATGTTTATACATATATCTGCGTAATTGAGTGTCTTATTACGTTTTGTAAAAGATAAATTGTCGACCACTTCATGCAATGAATATAGGAAAAACGAAATTCAGAAAATATTAATCCTTTTCGAGATGTTTCATTCTTATTCAAAATTATTCCATAACTGATTACAATTATGCTTAATGAATTGGCAATTGTTTCTGCTCCTTGACGCTTTCTTCCCACACAATAATGCACCTCTCTCACTTCCTCTGTCTCTTCTCCTCTATCTCTCTTTCTCTCTCTCTCTCTCTCTCTCTCTCTCTCTCTCTCTCTCTCTCTCTCTCTCT
>NC_068990.1:80432649-80433251 GCF_001194135.2 Octopus bimaculoides | reverse complement strand
TATATATATACATATATATACATACATGCATACATACATACATGCATATTCATGTATATATCTATAAGCATATATATATATATATGTATATATATACATACACATATGCACACACACATGTACACCCACACATATTTCTCTCTTTTTCTCTGTCTTTCTAAATTATTTTCTCACTCGCTCTTTTTTACACACACTCTCTTTCTCTCTTTCCTCTCCTTCTCTCCTTCTCTCTCTCTCTCTCTCTCTCTCTCTCATTCTTTCTTATTTTATTCCTTCCCTACTTCTTGCTTTTGTATACACAAGCACATGTATTCATAATAAAACACATACACGCATGCATACAGCTACATATACTAACACCAGTGTTGTTAGTAGGGAATATCAATTTTAGTATGACTGGAGTTCTATTAGTGACAAGGGAATAACATTTCTGTTGCAATGAGATACGTTGGGGAAATACGAAAAAAATATATAAATATATATCACATGTAGATAATAACGACTTTATCGACAACGATGGTGGTGGCAATAGTGTTAGTGTTGGCAGCAGCGCGTAGTGGTAGCGACGCTGGTCATGGTCCGGTGGTGGTGGTGGTGGTGGT
>NC_068990.1:80424518-80432362 GCF_001194135.2 Octopus bimaculoides | reverse complement strand
AGTAGTAGTAGTAGACGTGGTGGTGGTGGTGGTAGTAGTAGTAGTAGTTGTAGTAGTAGTAGTAGTTGTAGTAGTAGTAGTAGTAGTTGTAGTAGTAGTAGTAGTTGTAGTAGTAGTAGTAGTAGTAGTAGTAGTAGTAGTAGTTGTTGTAGTAGTAGTAGTAGTTGTAGTAGTAGTAGTAGTAGTAGTAGTAGTAGTAGTAGTTGTTGTTGTAGTAGTTGTAGTAGTAGTAGTAGTAGTAGTAGTAGTAGTAGTAGTCCCGACAATTATGTGGCTGATAGGTTTGTAAATTTGATCTGCCTTTGTTCAAGGAAGGGTTTTATTCGAGTTAATAGCTATTGTCAAATTGTAGATCTGGTCAGAATTCACGACCCCCCTGGGGTTATCAACGGATTTTGTAGCAGTTGTGTGGTTCCCCCGGTGCCCGCTACACTGTAAGTGTTCTTGGTTTAAGTAAAGTGATTAAAGTGGTCACAGTAATTGTTTTGACTAAGGCCGTTTGATGAAAAGCGTTCTGGACCTACCACCCAGTGTATCTTTATCAGGGACTGTTGTTCTTTATATTCTACTTAACTTCTTAGGTGTTATTTCGGACAAATTTGGATACTATGTCCATCAGACAAAGTGTGGAAACTTTCTCCTTGGATCGAAACTTTCATGATATTTGTGCTGTTCTTACTTTATTCATGAATTGGTCATGTTACGAAGATGTTAACAATAAATTCGACAGTAGAAGTATTCAATATTGGTGTATAATAACGATGTTGATTGTTTTAGCAGTTGTGATGGATTTATTGATGGGAACAATACTGTTCATAGTGATGTTGATAGAAATCATACTCTTGTCCTCTGCATTGAGTCCGTGTAATTTCTAATGTGTGTGATGATATTGGAATAAGTGAATACTAGGACGATGGGGAAAAATGAAAACGGCGAGTTTTACTGGAGGTCCGTGTGGAGAATTGATATCGCTGCTGTCGAAAAATTATCAGCAACATAATCTAGAATTTCTAGAAATTCTCACCAACCTGCCAAGGCTAAGCTACTACTGAACAAATGCATAAAAAAAGATAGGTTATCAATGAAGTGTAGGTGTTAGAATATAGCAATTCCTCAGAGTCACTAAGAATCGTCGGAGAAATGTGGGAACTGACAGTAGGAAGTTTAAAGTGTGTGTGTGCGTGTGTATGTATGTGCGTGTTTGTGTGTGTGTATATGTGTGTGCGTGTGTTGTTTAGAGTCGAATATTTTGAAGAGAAAATATAACCATAACTCATCACAAAAATGAGATCTACTATATGTGTTCTGTTTAGAAATATTATTGCGTCTACAATATTTTTATTGAAATATTTTGTAAACTTTAAGATTGATTTTAAATATTAAGCATATATTGTTTTTCAGCCCGGCCTCTCAAACATATGGTCAGAAGTATCTCAGCTATGACCATCCAGTCTTTGTAGAGGAGGATTGCCTAGGACTGTATTATGCAACGTATTTATACGGCTATAATTTTTGGTATATCGAGTGACCAAGTAGAGGTCCCCTTATATTTTACATTAGATATATAGTTGCCGTATTGCTTTTGCTATATAAGGTTACAGCCGTAAAAGTATATTTATTTGGTAGTGAAACAGACTATACAATATTTTATATTTGAAGGTGAACTGTTGGTGCATGTGCATATGATTGAATGGACATGTTTCAATATACGTTACAACTGATTTTTGTTCCACCCCAGAGAATTCTGACTAAGCAAAGCTATGACCATTAAACATCCTAATCATCACTATTCCACCTATGAGACGTCATTATCCAATTATTTCTATTCTTCGTTGAACAGATGTGAAATGTGATTTGAGGGAAAATATTTGCTATCGTTCCTAGAAATTCAAGTGACTACTTATCTCATATTTATATGTTCAACTGTCTATGTTGAAAGTTGCTTTGTTGCTCGTATCCAGCTAGTTAATGATGATATATTGTGAACGTTTAGTTCGCCATTGTCGCAATGGATGACTTTTTCACAAGGTAGAGTAATATGCTTTTTTATTAAAGCTTTTTTAATTAAAGCTGTCCTTGAGTAACAGGTTTTTTTGGTGATGTTTTTGTAGCATGAACACTTTGTTGGTTCGATGGCTGTAGTAAAAGTGAAGGTGTTGCGTCGTTATAGTTTTTTTCTATTTCTTTCTTTCTTTCTTTCTAAGTTTTTATTTCTTTTCGTTCTCTGGGATTTTCATCATTGTTGTTTATTTATATTTGACTCTGTCCCAAAACATTTTGTATATACTTTATGTGTGTATATATTAGAATGCTTTTTCTGTTGCCCAACTTCTTTATTGCGTGATTTCTCTGCATAATCGAGCGAATGCAGAATTGTTGGAGCGTCGGACAGAACTTCTTGTAGTATTTTTCCGACACTTTGCGTTCTTAGTTCAAACCTCCTCGCAATTAAGTATGCTTTCCATTCTTCCAAGGTTGGAAAAAGAAATAACCAAGCTCTATGGTATCGATTAATTACAATCTCAGATTGCTAGCATTGTGCCTAAGTTAAGAAAGCAAGCTCGTAAGAATATCGGAAAATAGCCTTGCTATGTTTCTTTCGGCTCTTTACAAGCTGAGTAGAAATCTCACCGTGGTCAACTTTCATAGTCGGTAAATGATACACTGGTCGTTAAAATTGATCAAGGCCCCACCCGTGCCAGGTTCTTTAACCGCTTTCTTAATGATGCATCGCAAGGGGTGGGGGATGTCATGGTTGGATTTTTTCGGGATAGCACATATCAGTGCCTCCCATTCGAGATCCTCGACGAGAAGCGCCAAACTCATGGCTAACACTGTGGCCAACATTTTGAACTCTGCATTCAATAATAATAATAATAATAATAATAATAATAATAATAATAATAATAATAATAATAATAATGATAATAATAATTTGCAAAAATGACAGCGGTAATATCAATAGAGAACTCACAAGTTCACTATTATAGATTAATCGCTTGCCTTAAGTTGTTACTGTGTTGATAGTGGAGGTGAAAGGTTTCAATGAATATGATAGTAATTTTGATGGGGATTTCCTCTGCCGACATTCTCATTAATCGTGAGAGGATGTAAATCATAAACTATGATATGTTTGTTTATTTTTCCCCAAGGTCATTTTCCAAAGTCAGTGTAATTTAATTCAAACATGTCAAACTGCGAGTTAAACCCAGTTTGCAGATTAATTTACAGCAAATATTCATTCACTACAAGTGTTGCAGAAACTCTTCTTCCTGGAAGCGTTAATCTGTTTTCTTTCAAGCAAGAAAAATCTCTACCGCATTGAGGTTGTCACTTAAATATATTTAACTTCTTAATGCAATTATCTTTGCCGTTAACTGACAACACCGTGAGTGTGAATTTATCTTTAAATCTTTGCGACTTAAATTACTGTTCTAAGACAAATCTTTGACAAAATCTAGCTCAAAAGTGAGGCTAATGTGAGAAAACATGATCATCTGTTACAGACTCTTTTTTCTTAATGTTTATTCTTGTATTTATACTTTGCTAGTGATATTTTAACGGAGCTGATTGTATGAATATCATTAAGTACAGGATATTAATTTATATGAAAACCATACGAATGTTGATTGGAAAAGTATGTCTTTTATCAACTTCTCACGGAAGTTATATTGTAAAGACATGAAAATTATTTATGCGTGTTTTTTTACGATTGTAGAATATCGTTATGTGTTGGCAACGGGAGTCGAAGTAATATACAGCAATGCAGAAGTAGAAAGAATGTCACTTTGAAATTCTCAAACTAAAATAATTAATCACACATGTAATTCAGTATTGTTTACTCCAGCTATTTTTCGTCCATATTCTAATAAAATTATATGTATGCATTTATACAAACATATGGCATGTTTGTGTGTGGTTGTATGTGTCTGTGTATGTGCATGTGTGTATTATATGAAATCTTGTATGAATGTACGACTTCTTGTCTTGTAATATAATAGAACGAGCGGTAATCTCATTAAAATGTTCCTCGAATTTTGCTCTGCTGATTAATGCTTTCGTGTCATCAGTTACAGACCTGTGTTTAGGCATATAAATACATTCGCTGTATGTATTTATGCATACTTGAGAAGTGTGTATATGTGTCTGTCTGTCTACCTGCCTGTATTTGAGTGTGGATGTGTGTGTGAGTGTGTGAGTATGGGTATAACTTTGTGAGTATGTATGTGTAAGATTGTATGAATGTTAGTCTTTTTGTGATTTAAACACAGAGAATGTCATTCAAATAATCTTCGAATTTTACCCTTCTGGCTAACGCTATCTATTCCCATTTTGGCCTTCTACGTCCGGCAAATTTCCGTGAAAATATAAAACCCCAATGTATTGATTCATTCTATCTTATGGTATATACGATACTTCTAGAAACTGCTCAAACTATTCAATTACACATAAACATCATTTTAACCTGACAGATGACTCATGGCGAAAAGAAACAAGGTGTAAGGGTAACTAAAAGGAAAATATCAAAGAATAAATATCATGCAATATTCGGCCAATGAATGCTACTCTTATAACATAGTTTTACGGAGTACGCAATTGGTACTTAATTCATCTGCCCTGAAAGAATGAAAAGCAAAGTCGACCTCGGCGGAATTCGAACTCAGAATGTAAAGACAGATGGAATACCACTAAGCATTTCGCCCGGCGTGCTAACGTTTCTGCCAGCGCGCCGTGTATATGTATATATATTTGTGTCTATATATACATATATGTATTTAAACATGTATATATATATATATATATATATATATATATATATATATATATATATATATACATGCAAACACACACTCATATATACGTAATAGATATATATCTTCTTCTATAGTATGCAAACCTGAAACATACGTATTAAAATATCACTATTTGGCTTGACTTCGTTATTATAACTCTAGATATATATATATATATTCTATGTGCTATAAATGCACAAAAATTTACATATCGACAGCTGCATTTATCCACCTAATGTATGAGTCACCTTAAATATAAATGTGTACCAAATCTCAAATAATATGTTAAATCTGCACAACAATGGAATGCCTAATATGATTCATATCCTGTCATATCGCATGTATTCTAACTGACACACCAGGTTATCTTTAAAATACATTACAACAACTTTGTCTTCCGATCATTCTAGACAGCTCCTGCGCCTCTGAAATGACTCAATTGATACTTCTGTGTGTTCTGATACTTCGTTTAAGCTATATATAATGTAAATATTTCGTTTAATAAGCGGTACTTCTGCAGATACATCACATAGAGTAGGAATCGATGCATTCTGATACGTTTCTTGTATTTTTGAACTTATACATCTTTGAATGTGGTCAAAAGCTGACAAGAATTATTTAATCCAACACGCATATTCAAGTGAATCGTCAGCAAATGGTAAAAATTTCTATATAAGTAGGCAGATGAAAATTGCTATCTGATGCTCCCATTTAGCGCTGTGGTACTAAAACTATTGATAGCGCTATTATAAACACACACAGGCCTCAACACGTACGTACACACACACAAACACGTACGTACACACACACACACACACGCACACACACACACACATACACACACACATGTATATACATGCTTATATACATATATTTGTGTGTATGTATTATATATATAAATATATATAAATTTCTATAAATAAGAATAAGATCGTTATTTTAAAATACCGATTTTATTAGTTGGCCAGCATGGGAATAAAAACCTCCGAAGTAATGTATGTATAGATATACAAGTGTTAGGGAATGGATGATGGGCAACCTAGGCTACATTATGTTTCATAGAGAGTGGAATCTCAGAAATCGTGCAATCCAAGTGAGGTCTATCCTTTCGGCTACTCTTCACTCCAATGATCTCTTGATTGGATTAAAGGCTGCATTTTCGCAAGGAGGTGTATTTTGACGCAAAGATTCGTTCAGAATGCGTGGAGTGCACAGTATGTGAGGAATATATAAATGAGGAGAGAAAGAAGCAATGGAAGAAGGGAAGAAAGATAAGAAAGAAAATAAACAAATAAAATAAATAAATATAAAATAAAACAAGATATACACTAACGGACAGAAACACAGAAACACACATACACACTTACGCACACACATATTGACGCTTGCGTACTTACTCTATCATTGGTTTAAGTACAAATTATAATGTAATATGGGATACAAAATCTGCTTGAAGCATTTCCAATTTTACAATATGATGGGTTTTCGGACGATTTCTTTAAAGCGACTGCGACAAAATGTCTGATGTTTGGAAGATCCCTTTTATCGTGTGGCAACGGTACGCACTGGAGTGTTTGAAACGCTATCTGTTTAAAGAGGAATATCCAGTGCAAATACATTAAGCTATTTTAACATTATTGATTTGCAAGATGAAAGCAGTAACTGGCAAAATCCCTCGAGCGTTAAACAAAATGCTTTGTCATGTGCACTTTAGTTTTTTTCGTTTGAAGTCAAAATATCCCGGGCTTGAGTTGGCTTTTTATTCTTTTGATAGGGAATAAAATAAGTACCAGTAAAACTACTGGGCTCCATTGCATCGGCTTATATTATACCCACATTTGTATATTTTGACCAAGCGTTGAAATATTTTACGGAGAATGTGAACCTCCTGCAGATAAAATGGAACCTCCTACTCTTGATTAGATGGGTGAACTAAATATCAGAGGTGCTTCTCCGCACGCATAAACTGCAGGAGCTACTCAGAGGTTTTGCAAGCTCTTCAAAATCCATTGCATTGTTGGAAACCCTTCCTTGTCATCAGTAGGTATCTCAGAGTCACAAGCGTTTCGCTTCTTAGCATGTACGCTTTATGTGAGTGGAACAGCGATTACTGAGTTATACTTCACCCGCGGAAGATATCCACTTATGGCCTCTTCTCAGACATAGCATGTATGAGATACTTTCAGCCACCATCCGACTTGTAATGTGAATGAGACCTTACGCCAGACCTTGATAATGGCCTCGTCGACTAAGTGTTAAATTCCAATTTCTTTACCTAGTGGGAAGTATCAAGTCTGTTCTCCTAGTATACTGTGAGTACGATCACGCTGGCTGTTGCTGTATTCTTGGAGACTAGAAACATGTCTGGTCATATTGATGTTACCACTATCTCCCCTGAGAAGATGAGTATTTTTCCCGGGTACACATACATCTCCCAGCTTTAAGCTGAAAGCAAAAGAGAAAACGTGTCCTTTTCCATTGCATTCGCTCTGGGAGAAGGTGGCAAATCTCCAAGTGGTGGTGGAGGTGGTGGTTAGTGTTTATTAGACTTCACCCTTTGCAGATCAGTTTAATCTTCATGTCTTCACTTGTATTGGCCTTCTCCTAGATGGAACACTAAATGAAATATAAAATAGGATGCTTTTAAAAGTTTAGTTCCAAGATCATCAGAGTTTAATCTTTTTCAATGTATTTTTTATACATCTATAATGTACTGGCGTCAATTTAATCGATAATTATGTTAGTTTTTCGGATTACTTTGTTTCAATTGATTTCTTCCGAGGTTACAAAATTCTGTAGAAAAAAATCACTTGATTATCGTCGTCGTAGTGGTCATCGTCGTCGTCGTCGTCGTCGTCATCATCATCATCATCATCATCATCATCATCATCATCATCATCATCATCATTATCATCATCATCATTATCGCCAATCTTGATCATGGTCATCATCATCATCATAATCATGATCATCATCAGCATCATCATCATCAGCATCAACATCATCAGCATCAACATCATCACCGACCTCGTTGTCATAGATTTCCTCATC
>NC_068990.1:80422222-80424508 GCF_001194135.2 Octopus bimaculoides | reverse complement strand
TCATCATCATCATCATCATCATCATCATCATCATTATCATCATCATCATTATCGCCAATCTTGATCATGGTCATCATCATCATCATAATCATGATCATCATCAGCATCATCATCATCAGCATCAACATCATCAGCATCAACATCATCACCGACCTCGTTGTCATAGATTTCCTCATCATTCTCTTGTTTCGACTGGTTTCTCCCTCTCCTCTTCACATATTTTCCCTTCTTCGTTCTCCTTTTCTTATTCTCATTCGTTTTCGTCTTCTTTATCGTCGTCGTCTTTGTGCAGTTTGCTTTTATTTCATGCATTATGATTTGCACGTGTCACACGAGCTTTGTTGAAGTACAAAAGATTAAATACAATAAGATGATGGAATCCATTTTGCTTTTAATTCTGTCCACATTACTTCCTGCTCCGACATTAGTGCCTGTTACCATACTCTTGTTCGAGCCCAACCTCATTGCCTGGGCCAACCTCGAGCACACCTCCACCACTACCATCACCAGTCTACTTAGACTCTTGTTTTATCACTCTATTATAATATAATGTATTAATGTTTATGGAAATACTGACATCACGCTACAGATTTGTGGTTGATAGTACAAGTACTTCAGGGTTTCTAGGATATACGTTTTTCAATACAACACACACACACACATATATACAAGCATATAAAAGAACAAGCACACACAGACATTCACTCGTACAACTACGCATATACTCCCTCATACAAATAAACAAGGCCACTTAAGGCATCACACACACACACTGACAGACAATAAATTGTACAATCGAAGAACGTCCAAACAAGCATACGTAGTCATATATCATTACAGATGCACCATCTCTATGATACCTTCACGCATATATATGCTCAAACTCTCTACTTTGTACACAATTACACGCTGGTGCGCACGTACACCATTAAATATATGACGCGCAGGCTCCATCACAAAAAATAACATACACAGACAAAGGTATATGCACAAATATACACCTACACAATCTCACATCTTCACACACATACATACGCACACTGTTGCATAGATACACAGTTCCGCTCATCATCACACAGATTCAAACACACACATAATATTACACAACTTCATGCACGCAACATCAGACATATTCTCACGCACACAGATACACTAAATCTGAAGGACAAGAGCTTTTACTTAATAACTCTGTTGCTGTATAACGTGTAGAAATCACTGCTGAGTCAGCAGTCATAGAGCAACAACATTTCTGTCAATGGCAACAATTCAGACCGCTTCCAGAGCAAGCAAATACATCTGTGGACAGCAGACAGCAATCAAATGGCTTAACTTTTTGTTTGCACTGATTTTCTGCGACGGAGATAAAGATATGGGAAACAGAAACCGAACTATGGACTGTAGAAACGGAAGTTAAATGTGAGGAGGAGGTTAGAGTGAGATGAGAAATAAGAAGTTGTATGGAAACTGAAATAAGAGTTGACAGATGTAACAAGTAGCATAGGACATGATTTCACATTTCTATTCTTTTTTCTTTTTCTTTGCTTTCTCTCGATATATCCTTAACTTCTTTTCTATACACATCTTCCTCTCTACTTATCTGCATATTTACCTATCTGTCTGTCTATGAATGTATCGGCCGTCTGATTGATTTATCGATTTACATAACCCTTCCAAAGAAAACCAGTGCATTTTATGTATGTCTTTTTTTTCTCTTACAGCTATACCGACACATACATATGAGTAAATAATAACAGCTTATGATATAGATACCTGCCACCCTACTAAGCTCACACAGGTGAAAACTATAATGCCAGATTCACAACGCACGAACATTTGACAATTCACGGCTATAAATGCAAGCAGGAACACTGAGAGTAAAATAGAAACTTACCATAAACTGAAAGGAAAAATTTAGCGAAAACTCACCCGACAACACGACGTTTAAGTAAGTGCAATCACACGCACTTGCATACAAGCACGCTAAAATATGCGAGAGCGGGCAGATATGGATATCCAGGCTCTCTTGAACATGCACACATAAATACCCAATCCGCGTAAGAGTCATATTTTCTGATGATATGAGTCCAGTTACAAACAAGCATCTACTTTTTTTTATACTTTTACTAACATATACAAACTTCCACGCTACCTGACATAATCTGTGAATATTGCCATGCAGCTTTAATATACCGCACAATTCATATACATATATATATATATATATATATATATATATATATATGTGTGTGTGTGTGTGTGTGTGTGTGTGTGTGTGTGTGTGTGTGT
>NC_068990.1:80419974-80421964 GCF_001194135.2 Octopus bimaculoides | reverse complement strand
TATATATATATATATATAATGTATACGTACATGGGTATGTATATACGCAAGTAGCTATATATGTATGTATTTATATGCGTATGTACCTAAGTATGTATGTATGTTTCTTGTATTTCTTTAATTATTATAAATCTTCCACTGAGGAGGGAGCCTGGATGTTGTTAACACAGACAAATTCACATTTGAAACTTGAGAAAAGTCTTGCATATTTTTACTGTTCCACTCAAAGATTTCACTTGTAATGTACTAATTAGCCAGCGCCACTAGTGGAGCGCTGGTTGTTCAGGTGTTTCAGGATTTTGGAAACAGTGGAACTACATTTTAGAGACTATTGTTCACCGGTCTACTCTGACCCGGAGTAGACGTAATTGTCAGTGTCAAGATTAATTAGCAAATCGGTCGGAGAGATGGAGCTCGTTAGCCTGGGTTGGGATCGGGGGATCACCCAATCTAGACGAAAGGAAACCCTGATTCGTAACTTCCGTTACTTTGTAGCTATACCCAGCCAAAGGAGAGGATTCAGTTGTAAATGCTGAGGAAATATCGAGAGTTGAATGTTGTCATGCAATTCGGCATTATATACCACATCGCTCTGACAGATCCGGGAACGACGCTGGTGCCAAAATATGACAGCTGTACTGTGCCTTTAGATCTTCGGGCAACTTGGATGGAGAGGACACGCAGCATGCGACAATCAATCCCCATTATCATATTTTCAGGCCTAGACTCTATGAACAAACTATGCTGGAGCGATAGAAAAAAACACTACAATTTAGACAGCACTGCGAGAGTTAACAAGTGCAGTTTGTGTGGTAAAGACTGCCATTCGCACATCAGGATGTTCAGCAACAAACAACGGTGTTCCAGTAGGGCGAATAACTAGGACTTTCATCCATGATCTTTAATGAGAGACGGAGCCGAGAGCAATCATGTTAATGAAAATATAAGCACGCACAGGCAAACACATATCGCTACACTAGCGAATACATAATCCACACATTTACACGCATCTAAAATATATTTGGAGAGAGTATATGAACAGGAATAATGTACTCACCTCGAAACATCTACATTTTTAGAGATTCCTTTAATTCAAAATTGGATTTTATCTTACTTGTACTACGCTGAAGCACATTAGCAAATAGACTTTTGACTATTTGTACATATATCACAGATGCGAGATTTGAATACATACATGTGTGAATATATATGTATTTATATTTATATATATATATATATATATATATATATATATATATATATATATATATATACACGCATAATTCTATAGATGGACAAATAGACAGGTAGATACAGACAGATATTCTCCGTATAGATTACACTTCGTAATCTAGTAATATAGTGCTCAAGAGCTTTAAATTTGAGTAGGTAGAGGAGTTAAATGTAAGGATAAGCAAGTTAGGCAAATCAATATACAAAAATTATTAAAATACATTTAATACAAACATATGTACATATGTTTACATATAAGAAGGTTCGTCTTACACAAAATAGAAATATCAGGAATTTACGAGTCCAGCAGCGGTTTCAGGGGACTTGGTGGTTCAAAATCATGATTGTAAATTTATTCCATCATCGAATAATACTAGCCTCCGTCTTCATGGGAAAATTTTATATTTGAGGTTTTGACAGAAGGGAGATTACAGATGGAATGATTTTTATGGAGAACTAAGTGTATTTATTTGAAGAAGGAGTTAGGGGTATTTAGATAGAGAGTTGTGGGAGGGGTATATAAATTTCACGGTTACGGGTTATTAATTAGGCAAGGGTAGTGGTGGAAGGTGGGAGGAAGAGGGAAGGGTAGTTTAGATAGAATGTGAATGGTATTAGTTTGTATGAAGGGCTATAAACTTAAAGGTTGAGGTAACTTTTATATATATAAGGATTGTTCCTGTATGTAGGCGCATGCATTTATGTGTATGTGTATATATATATATATATATATATATATATATATATATATATATAT
>NC_068990.1:80415469-80418405 GCF_001194135.2 Octopus bimaculoides | reverse complement strand
GTAGCTCGAAACGTTAAAGACTTTCCGTATTCCCGAGCGTCATACTAATACATCCTTTTGTTGTTTACACCACCTGTCCTCGTCTGTTATTGTCTTTTTTCGTACATTATCCTATAGATAGATAGATAGATAGATAGATAGATAGATAGATAGATAGATAGATAGATAGATAGATAGATCACACCTTATATATCCTGTTCTAAGAGGAGAGTTTCGACTGCCATATTTTTTCTAGGCTGGCATAATATTCTCGGTTCGCTTTATCTTTATTCGCAGCACCTTCTCGAGATAGGTTTCCATCAATGCCTAAAAATTGTAGCATTCTTTGTGTAAGAGAGGAGAAAATTTTGTTAATATGTTTTTTCTTTCGTTTTGTTTTCTTCCTTTTTTTGTATAGCTAACAGTTTTAGCACAAATCTTGAGGTCATCCACAAAGAAATTATAGGTTACATTAGTATTTCTAGCAGTTGCTTTGTAACAGAAATAATAAAGGATTTAACACCAAAATGAACAGAAGTACAGGAAGACTTCCGCTTACATTTTAATATCGTGGGTCCTCATGCAATATGGCGGCGTAAATTTTTGATGTTTTCCTCAAGATTTTTTCTCCCCATCTAGATAGCTTCCGTTTAATAGTTTTATTAAAATGTATACTGCAGATTTCTCCTAGGTGTTCTTTAAGAGAGAAGGCAGCTGTGAATGTGAAGGTATTAATATTCTAGTAATTAACATCAGATATTTCCATATGCTCTCCCGCAACATCCTCGATACATTTCAACATTGGAGCTGTAGGATTTTTCTTAATCTTGTTAATAATGGCATTTTGCTTAACGATAGTTTCAAAAAAGTAGAAAAGCTTACTATGCACTGTGCTTTCAGAATGTTTCTTTGTTGCTTATAACAGTTGTCTTTAGTTACTTAGATACATATTGTGAGACTTAAGAATTTAACGATGGCAGCAGTGGTTTGTGTACATGATTTTAGATCTCTCTTCTGTCAGATTTTGGCCAATATGCATGTATGTATGTATGTATGTATGTATGTATGTACGTATGTATGTAAAGCTGGACTTATGAGTCATCTTCGTAGTCATAAAGCAAGACCGATGATTGACTACCAGGCCGCTGGTGATGATGCTACACACCATACTAATCGTGTCTGTCGGAAATTTGGAAGGGAGTGTGATTTAGCAGGAGGACTTAAACGACACGCAAAGGTACATGGAGCCCAATTACAACAACAGCCAGCTATTGCCAGTAAAGGTTTTAGATGCCAACTCTGTGCAAAACATTGTAGATCTATGGCTGGGCTAAAAAAGTTACATTCGATCATAGCACCGTTAGGTCAAGCTTCGTGCAATGGCCATACTCGATAACGAGGGGGCAGCCATCATGTATGTATGTATGTATGAAAGTATGTATGTATGTATGTATGTATGTATAATATATATATGTATGCATGTGTGTTGTGTATGTGTGTGCATGTATGTATATATGGATGGATAGATGGATGGAGGGATGGATGGATGGGTGGATCGATGGATGATGGATTGATGGATGAACGGATGGATGCATGCATACATTCATGCTTGTATGTATGTATTCTTTACTCTTTTTCTTGTTCCAGTCAATGGCATGCCGGCACACTGGTGCATCATCTTCAAAGACTTTGGCGATCAAATTGACCGAGTAATTACATTAAGCTTGATGCTCTTCCTGTGCTACTATTTCAATTGAAACGCTAATTTATTGATGCTTAAATACTCCAACAACTAACGTGAAACTGTAAGAGAGAGAGAGAGAGAGAGAGAGAGGAGAGAGAGAGAGAGAGAGAGAGAGAGAGAGAGAGAGAGAGAGAGAGAGAGAGAGAGAGAGCGAGAGAAATGAACACTCACTCTCACAAACACATATAATACAGAAGTAAAACGTTTCCGCACAATTCCCGTCCCTGAGGTTCATTCCCAAATTCACTATAAATTCGTCCAGCCAGAACTTCTCACAGATACCGCCGTGTGGAACAGAAAACTGGGACAAAATTTTTAGCCGTAATTTACGCATGCAATCTATTCACACGCACAACACACGCACACGCACACATACAGCATATACGCGTGCGTTTCTTTAGACACACACAACAGTAAATAAGCTTTTACTGTATTTGTATGTATAAATGTTTGTTTTACTATATTCCTCCCTTGATTTGCTTAGATCTGCTAATCTTTATGTCTTTATGTACACATGTATTACATATATGTGGACATATACTCCTCCGCGCACGCATGTATATATATACATATATATATATATACTTATATATATATATATATATATATATATATATGTGTGTGTGTGTGTGTGTGTGTGTGTGTGTGTGTGTGTGTGTGTGTGTGTGTGTGTGTGTGTGTGTGTGTGTGTGTGTGTGTGTGTGTGTGTGTGTGTGTGTGTGTGTGTGTATAATGCTAGCATACGCGTAACGTTCTTTCCTCTGATATTTATCAAAAATCCAATCTGACTTTTTCGTTCATCCAACTATCGATCCATCCATCTTCGTTGGTTAGGTATCTCTGAAATCCATCTAAAAAAAATTCACATATCTATTTAACTGCTTATATATCTTTCAAACAACAGGTTACACGACATACCCAAAATTTTGTTACTACCTTTTAGGAAACATATGTAGAGAAATAATTACGCAATTATGAACTTATAAAACAAAATCTACTGAGTTCGATACCTCCTCACTATACTTAATGGGAACGAAACAATCATTGTAAGCGAAATTCTGTTAAGGGTAATTCTGGAATAATATAAACATATGTTTATGGGAATTTGTATACAAATATATTTACACAGGAATGTGTGTACGTACCTACGTATATAAGTGTTTGATATAAAATTATACATATATAAAGGATATACATATATAAATACACACAC
>NC_068990.1:80414691-80415281 GCF_001194135.2 Octopus bimaculoides | reverse complement strand
TATATATATATTGGGTTAGCAACTAAGTTACCGCGGTTTTTTTAAATTTTGGAATCTATATTTTGGAGAATTCTATTTTTGAATCTATTTTGTTTTTTTTGTTTCTAGTTTATTTTAGTTAATTTTTGTTTATCTTCAGATCATTAAAATGGAATGTCAAGCTAAGAAAAACGAGCATTTTCAAAACATCCTCCTTTTTGCTGTTAATCAAGGTTCTAAGGCCGCAAAAGCTGCTCGCGACATTTGGGCTCTGTAGGGTGAGGCTGCTATAGCTGAAAGAATCGCTCGTGATTGGTATGCCAAGTTCAAAAATAGAAATGTTGACCTCATAGACGCACCTCGTTCTAGTCGTCCAGTTGAGTTCGATAAAGGGCGATTAAACCAACTTTTGCACGAAAATTCTCGTCAAACGTCAAGGGAACTGACAGAGAAAATGGAATGTTCCCACACTGCTATAGAGAAGCATCTTCACTCGATGGGAAAAGTTCAGAAGTATGGACCATGGGTTCCGCATGCAACAAAAACCAACTAGTCATTGTAAGTACATGTGAATTTTTGGCTATTTTTTCCACCGTCTTCCTTTTGTCTTG
>NC_068990.1:80411807-80412452 GCF_001194135.2 Octopus bimaculoides | reverse complement strand
ATATATATATATTCATATAGATACATATATAAATATATATATATAATATTTATTACATGTGCATTTGCCATATCTATCACTTAGTAACAGAAACGTCCCCAACCCCACTCACTTAACAGAATTCATTCCTTCCGCAGCACATTGTTGGAAGCTATTCGGAAAAATTCAATAGACTTTTGTAACAATTGCATTATATCATTTCTAACAGCTATTTTATATTCTACACATCTCTCCACACTGTAAAAGCTTTTATATTCTACTATTTAACATATTATCCCTATTAAGTATTGTTGAAATCTTCACCGATTGTTTTTCACGATATTTTGCCTATTTCTTTTTACCTCTTTCATATTTCGGTATGTATTATTTTGTCAGTCTTTTCGCTCGACATTGCTTTACTCGGTTTCTTCACTGTCTTTGTTCATTATAGACACTTACAATTGTAGTTGCTATATATATATATATCAATTTAAATTTTCATAATAAGTTGTTTGTCAATATATTGCGAGGGAGAAATCCATCAATTTCTGTTCATATGAGCAAACACAATCGGATTGTGTATGCCACGTCACATACATAGACGCAGACGCACGAGCACATGTACGCATGCTCATATATACAAAGACACGCATTATATATATATAT
>NC_068990.1:80400895-80411797 GCF_001194135.2 Octopus bimaculoides | reverse complement strand
AGAATTATCACCAGTATAACACAATTTATCTGAATTTTCAGATTTTTCTTATATGCTAGGCCACTGGTTTTAAATTGATGTTAATTAAATTAATATTAAAGTTATCACCCTCAGTATACACACACACACACACACACACACGCACACACACACACGCACACACATATATATATATATATATATATATATATATAAATATATACATACATACATATACATGTGCATGTAAGTATGTGCGTGCGTATATATTGGTGATGGTTGTGCATTCCCGTTGTATGGGTTTAATGCATCAAATTCTCCTCATCTCTGTATTTATTGGTCTTATAAGAGAACGACTTCTTTCTCTCTTTATTAGAAATACGTTATAGGTTTGAACCGTAAGGAATTGGTTAGTCTCTACATTATCACATGCACCACGGTAAATACTATATTTATTGACCGCATTTTTTTTTATTTACAAGTTGATACATAACGCATTTGTGAAAAGTCGGAGATTTATTTGGCCATGTACAATACGATTTCCTTAAGACATATAGGAACATTCAAAGAAGATTCAAAGTGGTTATTCCGCTTGCTAGAAATAACAGTTAAATCTCATATTATATGTCCCAAATCTCGAGAATTGAAAAGCCACTTTGGATAACATAATCTTTCAAACTCCTAAGCGAGGAGAAAACCACAACTTCAAAGCTCGACCATTGCCACGTTGTTATTCACCAGCAGCAGCATCTAGAACAACGTAAACATTGACATATTTATATTTTCATCAATATTGGACGATATAATTGACTGTTGCATGTGTTTCATTTTCTTAAGTTGATGAAAGCTCTAAGCGGCCTGTATTAATATATCGGTATTGAATTGCTTTTTAAACTAAATGCAATTAACCGCTTTTGTTGTTGTATTGCTCACGATTTGACTGGTTTGGAAAACTGATTTGGGAATCTTTTTCAATATCCCAAGCGTCCATTTTAGATAGGTTATACAGAATCTTCATGAATACAAAATCAGCTGGATATGTTTGCTTTCTTTTATGGATTCTATATGATCGTTTATCAGTTTGTGGCAAATTTAATTACTTTGTAATAAGTATAATTTTTACGAATAAGAGGAGGCTTTATGTTAATGTTATTGCTTTCATGTCTATCATTTGCTTTATATGGAAATTTGGAAATTCGTTATTTTGCAGTAAAAGGGATATTATTTTAAATATATCGAAAAAAATCTATAGAAATCTTACAAAGCTCTTTCTACTTGTACGATCATCCCCGATTGTATTGGTGCAGTTGTTGTTGATGTTGTTGGTGTTGTTGTTTTTGTTGTTGCTGCTGTTATTGATGTTCTTTATTCCTAGGTCTACTCAGATCGTAAACACTTATGATTGAAAACGTTCCAAGCATACTCTCCTGTTTATGTATATGTGAGCATATATGTGTATGTATCCATACACATGCACACGCATAGACGTACGCACACACATACACTCACACTCACGCAAACACATACACACAAATAGATAGATAGATAGATAGATAGATAGATAGATAGATAGATAGTTAGATAGATAGATAGATAGATAGATAGATAGATAGATAGATAGATAGATAGATAGATAGATAGATAGATAGATAGATAGATAGATAGATAGATAGATAGAGATGTGTATCATATGTGTATCATATTTCAAAACAGTCGCCTTTGATTTTGGGAAAATTTATAGGGATGGAGTAGTAACACTGAGATCCCGCGTTAGCTTTTATTTTCACATAGGTAATGACCAAGCCAACCCATATTTTAAAAGCAGCCAGTCATATTTGTATTTATCTTGGTTGGTGTTTTAATGTTGACTTTTCAATTTTATTCCAGATGATTAAACCATTTTCTTGTTCTTTTTACTATACACAGAGCCCCTACATAGTAAGCAATTTTCATGTAGACGATATGCCTTGTAATTTCTCCCATGTTATTATTTTAAATTACTCAAAAATTATATTCATTCTAATCCATTTCTAAGTCCTTGTATTTACGAATTAAACTCTGCATAATCGTTGCAATTGAAGAAAACCAAAGCATGTCCAGAACTTTCATTTATATATCAGTGATAAGACTCACAGCCTTTGTCCATTTAATTTTGATAAATTTAACTTACGGAGTTCTTTCGCTTGTCAGTGTTAATAAGTATTGTTCATCATTGCAGGTATAATTTCATATGATTAAGACGTTATTGGCACAAAGCGTTAAATATAAACCTGCCCGTACTTAAATGGTATTCATGAAATATTTTTTTATTTATTTATGAATATTACTACATTATTATATTAACGGAGGAAGGCGTTGCCATCAGCTTTGGAAAACACCTGCGTTAAAGTTTCAGTCAAATTTCTTTGTTCGTTCTGGGAAATATTCTGACTTGCTAAAATTTTATGACATTTTATAAATATTAGAAATGGCAATGAATATTCGACTTTTCTGTAAACTAAAATTATTATTTGTCAAGGCGATAGATTCCGCATAGTCATGTCTTCACAATTTCATTCACAAATATTAGGACAACTCGCGGTTATAGAAGACGACATTTGTTTAAAATTCCACGCATTAACATCGAAATCGGAGGTTGTTTGCGAAGCGAACTTTCAAATATTTGGTCAAGCCCTTTGGCGCAATGAAAGGCACTGTCACACCGATGGAAGATTTATGTGGACCGCAAGGAAGACTATGTTGAAAAATAAACTTCATCTGGTCAAATTTTATTTGAATAACTTGGGCAGCATATGAACTTTTTCAGTGGACCCCGTTTTAGCTGACTACACTCCTAAACTTCAAGATTTTAACATAGTGCTAACGTTAAGCAATTACTTTAAATTCTTTACAGAATAATTTTTATTTCAAATCCTCTTGAAATCTCTTGTATTTTGCATCCCTCTATGGCGTATACTATTTTATACTGCAGTTGTTTCGCAGAGTATTGTAGCTAGGAAATATTCATGGCAGACAGAGTAGACTGAAGACTGGACAACCTGTAAGCGGTAGTTTGCATGATGTTATCAGAACTATGCAAAATAGTTAAGTATCATATTGAACCCATTTATTGATAAAGAAGTACCCAAAGAGCAATGGCTCACACCAACATCACCATCAGTAGGGAATAATTTAAATGCATTTAGTAAATTGACAAAATTATGTTTCAGTATCCTTATGCATGCATCAGCATCTCTCTAGAGATAAGAGCGGAGTGGAAAAGAAATGAATTTTGAATTTATATCATCGATGTATGAATGTGGACATGAATATATCAATTTGAACAAGCCATTTACTGAATGCTTTCATTTACTGGAATAATTCCTTTATTTATTGCTTGACATATATTCCGTTCTCTTAGTCATAAATCTTAGATCTAATAAGTATTTCATCGCAAATATTTCAATAAACTAAGTTTATGGTTAATGTTAAATCAGGAGAGAATATGACCACGAGCTGACAGAATCATCCGGATGCCTGACAAAATGCTTAGCATTTCTACCGGCTCTTTACGTTTTCATCCTATCGTGGTCCATAAAATAAATACTAGTCAAGTACTAGGATCAATATAATAGATGAGTTGCAGCTCCAAAATGTTAGGCCTTGTGTCTGTAGTAGAGAAGATTATTATTATATCAAGAGAAATATTTAAAATGTCCTGACTTTTTTGATTTTTTTCTAATTCATTGATTATGCCTAGATTTTACTCTTTCTTCCAGTAACAGAAAAGGACCGAATACGAATTAGATGAAAACATTAGCTAGTATGGGAAACAGACTACAAATATTAATATAGATATAACGGGAGAAATGCTCTGTACTGAAGATTCTTTTCTACTTTAGGAAGAAGGCGCGAAATTTTGGGAAAGGGGGCAGAGGATTAGATCGACCTCAGTACGCAACTGGTGCTTAATTTATCGACTCCGAAAGTATGAAAGGTGAAGTCGATCTAGGTGGAATCTGAACTCAGAACGTAAAGACAGACGAAATACCGCTAAGCATTTCGCCCGGCGTGTTAACGTTTCTTATTTCTTTATTGCCCACAAGGGGCTAAACATAAAGGGGACAAACAAGGACAGACAAACGGATTAAGTCGATTACATCGACCCCAGTGCGGAACTGGTACTTAATTTATCGACCTCGAAAAGATGAAAGGTAAAGTCGACCTCGGCGGAATTTGAATTCAGAACGTAAAGTCAGACGAAATACTGCTAAGCATTTCGTCCTACGGGCTAAAGTTTCTGCCAGCTCGACGCCTTACTCTGCACTAAATATTGACGGAGAAGTGTCAAAGAACAACTAAACGGATGTTTATACATTTTGCGTAAGATAAATGGGGGCAAACAAGAGAAATTTTGCGTATTGAAACAGAGTTGAAAAGGAAAGAAATGTGTTAAGGAATGAGAAAATGGCATTTTGTTGGAAAGAGATGAAGAGGTAGAGAAAAGAGATATATAAAGTCTACAATACAATGAAACTAAATATATTAACTAAATGAAAGAGATACCAGGAAGGATTTGAGAGTGGTTGAAAGTAAAGAGTTATGAAAGAGATAAGGAAATATAGAGATTGTATTAAGAAATTAAGACACATATGAAATTATAGAAAGAATCAGGCGTCGAAGAGCAAAATTTAACGAGAAAAAAAGAATACAAATCGTGTTTATGAAATAATAAAAATGAGATAAATTTTCATCAGTTGTTGTTCTTAGAATAAGAAGAGACAAAAAGAAAACTTTACAAATGAAAGAAAAAATATAAAATACAAAGAAATTTTTTAAATATTGAAAGAAACTATCGACAGAAATTCCTGAACTATATTGTTTCCTTTCAAATCCTTTATCAGTTATTAATCTTGTAGTTTTGTTTCTCTTATTTTGACCAAGAAGCCAAACTGTACAATCGTTTGTACAGAATGGTTTTTCTTCATTCTACTCTTATGAATATCTTTAAAAGAATTACATAGAACTTATACATATAGTTGCTCTTCTTTCCTTCCTATGTGTTACTCTCTTTAACAATCTTTATATATCTATTTATTTCTCTGAAACTTTTTCACCACTTTTCAGCTGCCCATTTTAAACTGACGACAATATAATCATTCGTCCTGTCTTGATAATCGTTTTCTTTACAATATTACCTATTAATTTTTCATATAACATTCACTTCTTCGAAACATAAGCAGACTGTATTTAATAATTAATTCATCAATCGAATAAAACCCATTCATCAAAAACAGAACTAACTTTAAAAGTAAAGGTATAAATACAAAATACACCAGTAAATTCTTTTGTATTTGATGATATATTTTTATAACATAGGCTACTTCACGTTAAATCAATATCGTGGTTATTTCATAGTTTCACGTTCGGACCCGAACTACTTTGAATTTATATCATTTCTAACATAATTTTATTGATATTTGCACCGGAACATATTTCAAATTCTATTGCTTTCATTTATTCACTTTTAGAGCCCTCTGATATAGATCAAACTGCATACTATGACACAAAGTAGTTGTTTTATTTAGCACAATACGGCTAAATAAAGAAGCAGTATTTGATAGATTCCAGGATACCTATATGTGGCTGTCACTAAACTTCGTAAATATTTGGGTGCTAAAAATCTAGTTTTGATTGAAAGTTTTAATTTTAAATGACTCGGCTTTACTTGACATATTCTAGGGTTTTGACTGAAATTTATATCAATACAAATGTATTCTTCCTCGCACTATATATAAAAAAATCCTTTCAACATCTCTTGTTATATTTTTATGCTTTTAACGCTGGAACTCTGTAGTTCAGCTAATTATAGAATAAAAAAAATAAAATATTCTATAATTAGCTGAACTACAGAGTTCAGATAAAAAAGTTCTAACATAAAATTGGAACAACTGAGATAAGAAGTTAATTTCACCTCCCACATTATCTTTTAATGTTTTTTTCTCTCTTTTTTTTTTTACTTGAACATTGTCCCCCAGTGATCTAAAGATTAAAAATAAAATGAAATAACCTTTCTTTTGAAGTCAGAGCAGAATATCTGATTCTCATCCCCCATTCTGCTTTCTTACTCCCGCTATAACTTCTTCCCTAAATCCCTCTCCGCTCTTGTCACCCTAATGTTTTTTTTCCTGTATAACCTGCTAACTACTGTAAGCGAATAATGTTTTGGCTGAAGCTAGCCAAGAGTCATGAAGCGGCACTTAATGTTGATTCTTGGAATGTTTTTAAGATATTTAATTCGTGTATATTCACATTAAGAAAACGGAATTTTCTCGCATGATGTAATAACTCTTTTCAGCAATAAACTTCGTTTTAAACAGCTGTAGTGAATGAACCAATTTCCATATGTTGTCACTTATTTATTATTTACATTACTCGGAACTTGCAATTAGCGTGGATCTGGAGTCCGTTACGCCCGCTCCGGTACAATTAGTGCAGTGTGTTCCTAGGTACAACATTGAGACCCGTGTTATATTTGGTTGGGCTTTTGCGATCATATATGCAACTGGAATATTAATCCGTCTCTACTCAGATAGAATAATAAGGACATTAAAAAACACATACATGATAAGAGAAGAGAAGATAAAGAAAAGAAGTGGCAGAAATGTGGAGATGATATTCAAATACCGTTTGTTAAGAATTCGAGTTGTATTTAATGCAAACTAACTTCAGTTGACATTCAAAACTAAATAAATGTAATTTCAACTAGAGTAACAGCAATTAATTTATGTATGTATACGTTCCTCTAATTTTGTTTTGTACACGATTGCTACTTCTTTGACCCGAAATGGGTGCTTTACTATTCAGATACCTGATTTACTTGAATCCTGATCTCTTATATACATTTATATATATATATATATATATATATATATATATATATATATATTTCTAATCCTACATCCCACTTCGAGATGGACGTCACCTTTCCATTAAATTCATTACTAGAAGGAGCCACTTGTATTTGAATAATTCTAATTGTGAATCCATGAGAATCTCCTTTCAAAGTCCGATGATTGTCAAAGTGCTTGTCTTTTAAATGGATATCCCTTCGACTACTCCAAGTATAATCTATAAGAAATATAACGCTGAAATCATTGCTTGCAGTTCAATGAATATTTTTTTAAATCGGCTTTAAATTAGCTTACTGAAGTCATTTTTGAATTCCTTTAGAAACCGTTATTCTTCTGTATGTAAACACTAGAAATGTTTTCTCGCTCGATTTTGAAACTAACACTTGTCTATAAAGGTACGACAACATTCCCTGAATTTGCTGTAGGTTTTAGTTAATTTCATAATTAAATTTAACGAAATTTGTCACTTCTTAATATATCTCATTCATAAGTTACGGCTTGCATCATGCTGGAGATTCCTAAAACAAAGATAAAAATGAACTAGTGCTATACATAATTGGTAACAACTGGAAATTCTAAGAAACTCGTAGTGGATAGAAAAATTAATTATGCGAATTCTAGGCATCTTTTTTCTTGTATTCCTCAATTCAGTTTTTAATTTCTGATCCTGCATTAAGCTAGACGGAATTCTTAATGTCAAAGTGAACCACACATGTATATGTTTGTGTGTGCGTATGTGTGTATTTGTTGTATGTTTGTGAGCGTATGTGTGTGTGCATGTATAAATGTACAGAAGAATAATGACTTCAAATTCACATGATGAGAGTAGCAGTGCTTTTACAACATGCAAAATAAATACATACAGTAAATAGATCCTAATTTTACTTCATTTAATTGCTAAAGGACTTTATGTTTAACAAATGCCAGCTAATTGCATATCATTCGTATATAAGCGCATTGTGTCAGCAATCGGTTGTGTGATTTTTAACACCCAGCAGGAGACGTTTATGGCCTGAAAACATCAAAATTCCTAATGTAAACAATATCATTAATGTCATGCTTACAGTTATATATATCTTACACAAAACGAAATCTTTTCTTCATGCAAAGAGAAAAAGAACAACTAGAGGAAAACAACATATTACATAATTATGTCCTAGATATGTGTTTAATTTCATTTCCTTTGAAAATATCGAATACCTTTTATACACTTATATTAATAAACTTGAGAACAATAAATGCATTGCTTATCACTAACCATTTTTGATTTTATATATATTTTGCATGTATGTACATATTATAAGTACGCATGTATAATATGTACATATAAGTACGCATGGAGAATTACACACCCTTAATTAATAGTTTACATCGAATAAGATACAAGCACGTGATTCTGTTGTGCAAGCGTTTTAGGATGCTTAAAATTATGAAGATCTAAAGATATATGCGAGCATAAATTTCCGGATGCATTCTCCCTGAGGAAAACTGAGGAAAAACATATTCTAGTAGTAGGGGTAAGTGACCAAAAGAATACAGGACAAGAGAAGAGAAGATAAAGAAAGGAAGTGACAGAAATGTGGAGATTATATTCAAATACGATATGTTAAGAATTCTAGTTGTATTTACACTCAAAATAATTTCAGCTGACATTCAAAAGATAAATAATTGAAATTTCAGCTAGAGTAACAGCAATTAATTTACGTCAGAACAATTAACTTCATTGACCATTGATGCTATATATTATTATGTAGATCGAAGTGAATGATTTACACGTTCGACATATAATAAGGCATTCAGAAGATTCGAGAAAGTAAAGCAAATGCTGCTAGTTAATGGATAAGGAGTTATACTCATAATAATAAAATTAATAATTCTTCACACAGCTCTCGTCGAACAAATAAAGACCATAGAGTTGAATGTATGATGTGGTCACTGCAGAGTGACAAAAGAAAGAAAAACAAGTAAATAGATAATAAGGGAAAGTGTGCCAGTTAGTGGTCAGTCAAGATAATTTGAAAGTAGGAATGGGGAGATGAGGGTGATAGAGCGAGAAAGGTATTAGAGTGTAAAAGGATAGAAGGAATGAGGGGTGATAGAGAGAGAGAGGTATAATAATGTAAAAGGTAAAGGAGTGTCAGTTATGTAGTGATAGAGTCTAAGTGATTAGGCAGAGAGAGGGGTCATAGTATGGAATGAAGAATTTTGGAATATAGATTAGATGGTTGGACAGGTCAGTGCTTAGTAGTAGAATAAAATATATATGTGAGGATGTATACATATGTATATATTAGACATGTATGTATATATTTATAGAGATGTTTATACATATCAACATCTACATATGCAACTCGTAGTCATATGTACATGTACACATGCACACCCATATATACGTATATCTGTATGTATTATCGCTGCTGTACACGCAGGTATATTTACCTTGCATACATACATTCACGCATACACATACATACATACATACATACACGCATACGCACACATACATATACATGCACATATGCATGCACGGATATACACACGACTATAATTGGGTGATTGCGATATTCGAGTATGAGAGAGGAATTAGATAGGGATTAAGAGTTAAAATGTAGATTTATAAGGTTATTGGGATTACCTAAGTGGTATTGTGGAAATATACTGTATGGTCGTTTAGGCATTTGGATTTGTTGTAGAATTTGAATGTGTGAAAAAATCAGTGGTTGCATGTGCTTAGTGCCTCATTATGTCTATTTAGCAGTGCTGGAGTGTGCTTTAATATGTGAAGTGCCTCCTTGACAAGCTAACGCTTCTCTCACTTGCCCACCCCGACCTCCAGGAAATACACGAATAATTTTTCCAGATAATTACTGCTTGATTGCAGGACTGGATTTTGTCTGCATGTGTTTGTACAGAGAAAAATGTATGCTATGTTGCTATAAAATGACACTTCCAATATAGAATTTTTAATTTCAATGCGATGTTACTTCCACTACTTTATTTTTTACCCTCTCACATGTTTCCACTACCTTACAATCACACACACGCACACACACATTCTCCCTTTGCCTATCTCTCTATCTCACTCTCTTTCTCTTTCTCACCCTCTTTCTCTCTCTATCTCTCTCTCTCTCTTTCTCACGTTACAAACTGTTGCCATTTTTTATAAATTTATGTGTGAATATAATTCCGAGTACGTCAGCATTGAACGATATAGCTTCTCTGCCTATTTTTCACTTTCTTATTTTCTCTCTTTTCCTTATTGATTTACTATACATTATATCTATGTCTTAGGCTCGTCAATATTTTAAAGTTCTCAAAATATTTTATGAGTGCCTTTTTTGAGTATCGTAACCGCATACCTTTAACCTATTGGCACTACAAAATAAAATATTTTGTTTTTATTCTTGCACCCAACACCAATCAAAAGCGTTTGTGGGTGGGTGTTTTGTATGTTGAATATTCACATTAATGTTTGCCTGCTTCATCCTCAAACACTCTCCGAAGATCGATGATTTGAAACCCGAAGGTTATATTTCATCTCAAACACATGAGTGAGTGCGTATGTGCGAGCTTGTGTGTCCGTGTATATTTCCTTAAATATTTATTTGGCTTCAACAAATACCAATCTCTAGAATAAGTATTATCAAGTACTGCTGTCAATTTGAACTCCTAAAATTCAAGTTCCTCTACGGTCCCAGTAATATAGTTCACATGAGTGAAAGAATCAAAGATTAACAATCAAAGTACATGCATGATATATTTTAGTCACGGAATATGACTGGCTATGGTCTAATCATGATAATAATATCTCTTAATTACTTGTGATACCCACCTTCGAGGCATCGCTGTTTTTCTATTCAGCTCTGCCACACTTCAACAATGTGTGCGATTTTTTACCGTCTATGTGTATTTAAAAGCAAACAAGAAGTAATTGTATATATGTGTAAATGGTGATCGACATATAATATACATAATGCATATACATAAATTGACATATTCATTCAGGCATATGTACATATAAATATGAATA
>NC_068990.1:80391930-80400690 GCF_001194135.2 Octopus bimaculoides | reverse complement strand
TATATATACATATATATATATACACATTGTATAGGCACACATATTTGAATGGAAACAAATTCACACACGAAAGAACATGAATTGAAACGTATATGCACACATATACGCATGTGCAGATAAGTACATACAAACTTGTAAACGTAGGTCAAGATTTTCCAGTGTATTGTTCCATTAGAAACATCACACATCACAAACTGGCGAGGATTTGAGAGGGTTAAGCACAGTTATAAAATTGCTTTTCTGCAGTTTAGTATCACTTATATTGTTGCCGACATTAAAACTACGTCGGAAGGGCAGCGTCTCTCTATTAATTTCCGCTGTAACAAACTCACTGCTGCATAACTTTTATTATATATGAGATCTATACATCTAATCCCAAGAAGTGCACGCACAGGAAAGATCGAATATATATACATGCTTGCATGTAAGCATACACAGGCACAGACATACATGCACACACAAACACACACACACACACACACACACACACACACACATATATATATATATATATATATATATATATATATATATATTTATATATGCAAATATATATACGTATGCAGACAAGCACATAGAAACATATACATACACACACCCACGTTCACACGCAATTTATAGGCAAGTGTGCGTGCGTATGCCAGTATAGATTCATAATATATGTGTATTTAGCTTCAGCGCAAGTCAATTATCTGTGAGTGTGGATATTCTCAACCAAGTTTTATGTTAATCGACAGGCAAAACGGTCGACGTGTCATCTCTGATCAACTATTTTACTTCATTTCGGTGCAATGCAGCTCACAAGAAGATCTGAAGCAAGCAAAATATCTGCTGCATCACAAATTAAACACTAATGCCAGCGTTATTCTATAGAGATTCAATGGGGGTTTTCATTTATATCTGACAAAGGCATTTCAAATATCTTGAGATAATGTCAAGTGCTCAAGATATTTAAGTGTCTAGACCAAATGTAGGTACTTCGTTAGGAACAAAGATTTTCATTCCTTAATAAGGCTTTACTCACTCATTGAATATTTTTGTCACGTGAAATTGACAGCTGTATTGTATCTTGGATGTGTGTTACGTAATGAAATATTCTTTTAATACAGGAACAACACAACAATTCTAACTAGATGAGGAATGAAACGATGTTTCTTTCATGAGCTTTAGAGGCTGCTGTAGGGTCATGTTGAAAAATACACCAGATATGCTTTGCATTTCGTTGTCGGTAGATTATAATGATTCAGCCAGCCACGGTTCTGACAGATGTTATAATATGTACATCTAAATTAGATATAAGGTCTGACACTTCGGAAGAAGTGCTTTATGGGTAATATTAATCCCAGTATTTCACTAATATAATTTGATCAACCCATCAAGGATGAAAGGTAATGATCATCTAGTGGAGATTCAAGATCTGCATGCAAAAAAATATAATTTTATAACTAATGGTTATTTTGTTGGCCGCTTTTCCTATTCTGTCGTGAAAGAATGTTATTCATAGTTAACATAGCAAGAAAAACAAGGGAAATATTAAAGGCAAAATCGACATTTGATATTTCCGTGTGAATCTCAGAAAGTAACTGACCTAACTAAATAGCGCAACGTTCTTGTCTGGCGATTTACTTATTCTACCACCTACTACTCTAAATGTTTGTAAAGGTTATCGGTTTTACAAAACAGTTTTGATTAGCAAAATCTCAGTACATGAGTGGAAAACAAATTTGATCCTGACGGATTTTAACTCGTATCTAACGAGACGAACTAAATATTGCAATCCATTTAGTCCGGCTATCTATTGATACTCATCGCTTATATTGATATAAATAGCTAACAGTAACGCGCTTGGCGGCGAGTTTATAGTGGTTTAAATCAACCCTAGTACTTTTTCCTATTTTATCAATTTTAAAAGTGCAGATATATGATATTACAAGGAGTGGAATTTCAACTCAAAATGAAAATGGCGTCAGCAAATTCTTTGCATTTCGTTCACCATTTTTTCCCTAACGCTATCACCTTCTGCATGAAATATACTAATGATTTCTGAAGTTGTCCCACGGTTTCAAATGCTGCATTGACCCAGTATTTATCTTTAATTCAACTCCTGAAGAGGAAAGAAACCCAAAGACGATTCCAGTAAGATATGAACTCAGCATGAAAATAAGCATTACCTGGTGAGTTCAATGTTTTACGTCTGCCTCTTTAGTAATAATACCACCCAACACACCATCCGCGTGAAATGTAATATTATTAACGACTGTAATATTATCGCTGTCCATAGTTATTGATAAATATCTGGTATTACATTATTGATTTTTTTTTCTTCCGTAGAATGCATAACATTTGCGATAACAATCAGACATATCGAAATAACCATTGTAGGTCATCACACCGATTACGTTGAAATATTACACTTGAAGGCCATCAAATTGATTAGAAAGAAAAAAATAGAGGGTCGCGGTGAGTCAAGGACGAATATTCTAAATTATATCAGATCGGAGAAGATAGGGAAATATAATTTTCCCTACAGACATAATTTTTTCTAAATCATTTGACGCATAAAGAGAAAACATACAATTTTACAAACTACCAAGGAAGCCTCTAAGCGTTGGGTCGGTCTTCTAAAACAATACAAAAAACATGCATCAAATTATCACAACATCCATGCAATGGAGACAAACTTATCAATACAGCGCATCATATATTAAAAAAATGTCGGGGTGGTCACGGTGGAAATGCTTCCATATAGCTTCGGTACATTATTTACATCGTAAAATTTTCATTAGTTTATCCTCTAATTCACACATCTACTCTCCCTCTGATACATATGCAAAACGCTCTAGTCATCTCACTACTATATACTCCACTCACATTCTCTCTTCCTCATTTCTCTAAGAAAACTAATTATTTCGGTGCATTAACGACATTCACTCCCCACTCACACTCTCTTCTGTCAAACACTACACAGACGAAACTACTTTCGTTCCATTATTTAATACAATACTGGCTGGATGCGCTGCATATATATTTCTTTCTCCAACATTTATCGGTTTTTCTCTACTTATCTCTCCAAGCAAATGGAATGACGATAACTCTTGAAGCCACGCTATAATACGTTAACACTGTTAGAGTAATTATTATCATTATTATTATTATTATTATTATTATTATTATTATTATTATTATTATTATTGAGCGAGAGCAATGCATACTATCAAAGTGAAACTGGGGTAAAATATACGAAACCCAGTATATCCATCATGAGTACCTGTCTGATAAGGGTACACCAGGCACATGCAAAACAATCATAAGTGCGCGACATGGTGATCGCATATCAAGATAAACAGTACATGACGTTTCAGATGGGGCCGAGTTGGAATACTATTCAGGTTTAGTAGCTCGTCCCAGTCAAATGGTCCTGGAATAAGGGTCGTTTAAGGATGTTGAACGAAACATCCAGTTTCCAGAGGTGAATTTTCAAATTCCAAAGCATTTCTCTCAGCATATGGCTATGATGCAACCCAACTGTTTCTGCTTGTGATCAGAGATGCACATATCGTCAGCCACCAAGGGACATGCTCAACGGGTTAAGGTCAAGCAACTGAAAAGCAAATCTGTGGTATTGAACAGAATATTTGCTGTAGCCCATTTTTTTGTACCAAAACAAAATAATGTACATGATAACACTTCCAATCAGTTAAGATCAGAAGCCATGAGAACCACTGTCTGGTACAGCATCAGGTCATTTATTATTATTATTATTATTATTATTAGTAGTAGTAGTAGTAGTAGTAGTAGTAGTAATATCAATATTATCATTCTTATTATTGTTATTGTTGTTGTTTTTGTTGTTTTTGTTGTTTTGGTTTTACTTTAATTTATACGAGTTGCACTCAAGTCTCCATGAGACACGTCAAGTGAGAACAAGATTTTGCATCTGATTCTAAGAAGAAAATTGCCATGCAATTGACAACACTGATGTATCTGGGAGAAAACCTACTGAGTAAATAAGGGCGCATGCGCATGCAGACGAATTTCCGTAGACTATGTGAAGTACACATGAGTATGATCTTGTGTAATTCCCTTATTTTGGGGCTGCTAGGGATTTGGTCTCCGTACTTGTTTGCTTCTCTTGACGTTATTCCAATTGCCCCATTAATAATAGATAATGATGTTAGGAGATGCCACATTCTTCTGATTTTAATCTCTAGTTCTTTTATATATATTTGCTCAGTTTTTAAAATATTTGCTCAGTTTTTAAAATATTTGCTCAGTTTTTAAAATATTGGCTCAGTATTTTTGTCGACTGAGGCTGCAACATGAATCAGAAGACCAGTCTTCACAATATGATTCTGCACAATGAAAATATTATTATTATTATTATTATCATTATTATTATATTCACATAAAAGTAACTCTGAACATAGATTTGTACAAACAGGAATAGCAGTGTGAGCTTCAGATATCATATTTTTATCCCTGTTCATATCTGAATAACATCTGTGACAAACAGCTTTGCAGACTAAATAGTACGTACTCGTTGGACCTGCTTGTACATTATGCACTATAGTCTAAAAATATGAATGAAAGACTAAGTCATCATGTACTTTTAGATATGTTATGTCTGATAGTAAAACAGGAAGGAACACTATTGATCATGAGACAACGTAATTAGGTTAGCTTCCGAAGTAAATAGCAACAACATCCAGTTTTAAGGGATATTGAGGATACAGCTATGTGATGGATGAGCTGACTAGTAATAACAATTAGATCTCCACAAAATCCAACCGATCCGTATTTGGAAAATGGATTCATTGGATAATGGTACCTGTAAATCTGGGAAAAAAACTCGTAATGATCACGGGTCGAACGTCCACGATTATGATTTAAAACAAAAACTACACTAACCGATGACAACAACAGCAGCAACAACAACAATAACAACAACATTAAAATCGGAATATAAGATACTAGTGATGGTTTGCGTGGTCAGTAGTTACTCCATATGATAGTCACTGCAAAAGTCTGATTGCTTTAAATATTGTGACGAAGGAAGACTTTTCGTTTCAGTGTCTAGTCTTTCGTCTGAAACTCAACAGAAAAAAAATTGCAATTAATTCCGTATCTTGCAAGGCAGTGTAGATAGAAATATTTAAATTGAAGATATGATTTGAGAGAAATGTGTGGTGGATGGTGACGAAGGTAGGCTGTCAGAGCAACAGAAGAGTAATGTACAAGATGGACCGACATAAGAAGAAGGAATCTTGAATTAAAGAGGAAATGTAAATGAAACCGAAATCCTCAGACCGAGAGGATTAGGTTGTTGTGTTCGAAATGTACTTGTACCTCTGTCGATCAAGGTAGACAATGCATCTACTCAAGTAGGCGTAGGCCCAGGTGAGATTTTTGAGGCAATCTAACATTGTTCATGCATGCAAATCACCACCTCTAAGCGATTTTATCCCAAGGACAAAAGCCAACGAGTTGAACTAAAACAGCTTCGCATTATTGTCGTGGCAACCGTCGCTCTCAGAAGCCAGATAACGGAAAGAAAACAGAAAAATATCTTCCTCGCCTCTCTAAAATTCACTTATCAATCCACTGTCCTGAATTGTACTTTTCTATCGACTTTAAAATTATAATAGTTAAAGCTAATCTCGGTGTGATATGAACCGAGCTCGCCGAGAGTTGAATGAAATGCCACGAAGTATTGTAATCAATGCTTAAATTATTTTGCCAATTCCCTAGATAATGTTCAGAATAATGTTTCAAATAGGGCGGGCAATATATCAATTCCACTGTGATTCTCTCCTCAGCTATTGTTTATATAAACTTTAGCTAATTCCAACACGCCGTAACCATTCACACTCTATATATAGTATACCTAATGAATTTTACATCATCTACATGAAAAGCTAATAGAACCGCATATAGCAATTCTGTTCCCCATTGCTTTGCTGTAAATATTTGGTCATCATGATATCGAATATTTTATATTAATGACTTTGGAATGCGATAATGTCTCAGTTTCATGAGATATGCACACAAACACGCGTGCTCACACAAATACAGACTCACATAAAGGCACAGAAACAAACTGACGCTATGTAATGCCTTCTTTTCTCCTTGTACGTCAGAATGCTCCCCCTACATTGAAAAGGAAATATGTATGAAAATGTATATATAACATTTAATATTATATTCCCTTCACATTACATATGATGACAAAGAGCTGTGAAAATGACTTGATATTTTGCATAATTTTAATTGTTGCATAGTCTTAACGTCAAATTTGCGTTTCAGTTCTCTCTAGAGAAATCCCTAATGTTGTAGTACGAAGTGTTACAACGAACTTTTACAACGTTATAGAGCTATCATTAAATACTTTACAATACCTGCATGAGCATCTAAATACTGAGTTTAGATTCATATTGAGGTAGAATTACATGGTTTTGAATAAGATTCCATTGGTGAATCATTATCGTATCATCTTATAGAAGAGTGAGGATGCAGGAATGGTATGATCATGTAATATTTGCCTTGTATTCATTTTGGTTCATCAGCTCATATCCATCATAGTCTCATATTACTGATAATAGGTTAGGTAAGGAAACGTACGAATATTTCAGATTCCTATTTTCAATTTTACTCTAGTTCCCCCTTCCCTACAAACTCCAAACTACGTATATAATCATAGCAATCATTATGTTATGTTACATTTTGGAACAAAAGAAATGATAGAATAGTAGACTAATGCTTTGCTTTATTTAATTAGCCCACTATGTTTCGAGTTCAATTCTCACCATCGAAATTACTTAAAGTATCCCTTTATGTTAGATAACAAGACTTGCAGTAATACACTGGGGTTAGTCCAGTATAATACGACACCCTCCTCTCCTAAGCTTTTTGTGGTATTTTATCAATGAATCAAATCAATATTTCCAATGCATGTTCTAGCAATTAAACTCTGATATTGTGAAGGAATGAACGCATAATACATTGAGTCAACATTGGCTTGTAGAGAGCAGCTATCACATCAACGTAAGACAATCTGAACTAATATTTACTCAACTATGGACAGGATTGTCGACAACATTATTTTAAATGTTCATTGTCCTTGATGCAAGAATAAATATCCTCGTGTGGGATATATCAACTGGGACCTCCCACTGGGGGTTAGGGCCTATGATTCTGCTAGCAGGTTAGCAAGTGCAGAGTATATTGATATAACGGGTGTTTACAATGTAGACACGTCGATATGACTTCCCTTGGTAACACAGTCTTGACAATAACCCTGACTAGCAGGATCAATGTAATTTTCAATAAATATCTATTCATGGTAGTTTAGTGGAAACAATGATAAAACATGATGTGGACTGATGAGAGAAAGGGAACAAGAGAGAATGCGCATGTATAGATATGCACGGGAATAACTGAATGTGTGTGCGTGTCTGTTTGTGTGTGTATGCATGTCTCTGTGCGTGTATGTTTGCATTTATGTGTTTACAGGTGTGTGAGCCTGAATTAGTCGGGTAGAGAGCAAATGAATGGTTAAATCAAGCAACTGACCGATTAAATGTATGTGTTTAAATGTGAATGGAAACGGAAACAGCGATAGCAAAACTGAATTAAAATGAAGCAGGTAAGGGAATTACATATTCATTTTCCAACCTGGAATCTACCTGAGATTTTATGCTCCCGACTGGGCTCTCACTCACGAGTAATTTTGTTTTGTGAAAGCAGTTTTCTCGCTCTGCATCTTAGTATACCATTGAATCATGTCATGCAAGCAGATCCCACGGTTTAATCTGTCGATCTTTCGTTGCTGCTATCATTGAGTTCCAATAAGATGTGAGCTGGAGACAATCTCTCAGACCAGTGAGTTTCGTGTCACTGACGTTCCTCCTGAATCGTTTGCCAGGCGGTCGCTACAGAAAAAGAACATGTACAGGATTTTCTGTAATGAGTAGAGACGACAATATTTGTAAGAAGAGGAGTAGTCACGAGTACTTCAAGAATCCGTAAGTGGAAATCCCACAGGACCACATATGTCCGATAGGAGGTGTAATGGAGACTATGGCAAGTAGGTATTAGGAAGTGTATGGAGAAGACAGAAAGGGACAAGCACTAAATTTACGGTATACTTGTGGTGATAGAATGTGGGTCACCCACACCCCGCTTATGAAATTTGATATGAAGTCACTGGTCCTAGAAACAAAAGACGGAGAGCTTTATCAAGAGATTTACATGCAAGGTATAGCTTAAATTTTACTGATGTTCGTAGCAAAAGAACGGCTTTCACAAAATATCACGGAAGTGAGATCCCAGTGATCCGTTTCATGGGAGAGTAGGTCTCCAGCAGAACTGTCCTTTCGAAAGCTATAGTAAAGACATTCAAGAAGGAAACAAAAGTAAACATTTTGGAGGTGGTTGTTGTAAATGTCACCCTCAGTTTATGATGTTAGAAATGAGTAACATAGAATGGCCGAGGGCAGAAATTGTATTTCTTTGGTGTGAGATAGAATGGCTGAGAGAGAGAGAGAGAAAAAGAGAGAGAGAGATTCCAGTATTTAGGAACAAAAACAGGGAAGAGGCAAAAGGGTGAAAGTATATTAATCATATCCGAAGAAAATAGACGGAAGAGAATTAATTAATTAATTAATAAGATAGACATGCACAGACAAATATGCACACACACACACACACACACACACATATATATATATATATATATATATATATATATATATATATATAGAG
>NC_068990.1:80387627-80391920 GCF_001194135.2 Octopus bimaculoides | reverse complement strand
ATATATATATATATATATATATATATATATATATAGAGAGAGAGAGAGAGAGAGAGATACATACATACATACATACATACATACATAGACAGACAGACAGAAACACAAACACACAGGCAGATAGACGGACAGACGGACATATAGACAGACAGATAGACGGACGGGCAGACGGACGGACAGACAGAAACACAGACAGACAGATAGACAGACAAACAGATAGATAGATAGATAGATAGATAGATAGATAGATAGATAGATAGATAGATAGATAGATAGATTGGTAGGTAGACAGATAGACAGATAGACAGACAAACAGATAGATAGATAGATAGATAGATAGATAGATAGATAGATAGATAGATAGATAGATAGATAGATAGATAGATAGATAGACAGAGAGATAGGTAGACTGGTGGAAGGAAGTAGAATAGTAGGTAGCAGAAAGAAATATTGGGTGGAAATACATGCATAAATACACAAATTGAATGTGATAAACCTGAAAGAAATTAATTGAATCATCTACAATGATCTTACATTGGCCTGCTGTTCAATATATTTTCCCAATACGAATGTCCACAACTCAGAGGAACTACACGATCTGACACAGCTTTACATAACTTGAACAGGCTTTAACCGTTTACAGAGTGAGCTTTACGACACATGCCTGTTAGACAAAACTAATCAATAATCCGAGCAATATTACAAATGTTCTGCTTCACTAACAACACCTAATCCTGCTTCATTAGGGCGCAAACATATATAAATATATCGGAAGCAATACAGTAATAGTGTGCAACATGCAATCTCCGATTGAGTGAACTATCTTAATACATAATTATATTGGAGTGGGTTGCTGTGTGGAGTAGATGAGTACGTGTGTGTGTGTGTGTATGTGCATGTGTGTGTGAGTCTCTGTGTGTGTGAGTGTGTGTATTTGAGCGAGTATGAGCGTGCGTTTGTATAAGAGGGAAGGAGTGTACATATATATATAAACACATACGTATGTACATGTGTGCAGACAGGCACACACACACATATATATAAGTGTGTGTGTATGTATATATATATATATATATATATATATATATAGTTCAATTTTTATAGTTCAATTTTATAGAAAAACAAAGACGAAGACAGGTGTAGGAACAGCAAGGATGTGTACAATTTTCACGCTCGGGAAAAATGGAAAAGTATTTTACGATTCGAGCCAACGCTCTTCGTCAGAAAAGAATAAAAGGAAATAAATAGAGAGAGAATGAAATAGAACATGTTGAATTCAGTGGTCCAATATGGCGAATGAATGGATAAAAAGAGGTTGAATGAAAGGGAGATAATAAAAAAGAGAGGCTGAATGAAGGAGAGATAATTCATAGTGGTCTTAACAAGAGGTGTGCAGGCATGTGTGTGTATATGTCAGAATGATGTGTGTGAGTGTGTAACTATGTATGTGTGAATGGGGTTGATGTAAGTTTAACATGTGTGTGTGTGCGTGGGTAACGTGTGTGTGTTGTGTGTAGCAGATAACATGTGCATTCTCACGTGGTGTGTGCGCATGTGTGTGCGTATCACTGTGACCAAATAGTGTGCCTGAAGGTGAAAGTTATCTTTCTCTATGTATGTTGCATGTGTTTATGCGAGTTGTGTGTGTGTATGTGTGTATGTGTGTATGTGTATACACTGTGTTCAGGTATTATGGGCTTGAGTGGGTGTTCGAGTGTGCATGACGGTGTGTGGTGTGTGTACTGAGTTAAACAGTGTGTGTGGCTGTTCATGTACTGGTAAGTGTGGTGACGCTACTGAAGAATGTGTGCGTGTGTGTGTGTGTGTGGATGACGGCGTGTTGTGAGGGTGCTGAGAAGTGTCGTAAGTTAAAACTGTCACGGTTGAGTGAACATATCTACTGATAATCCATAACAATCAAGGCTGTCTGAATTTTTTTCTGTCAAATGTAATAGACGAACATTAGTAATAAACTTAGTGATCAGGAATAAACTTAGACATTTTTTTAGGTTCCCCGCTACGTCCAATCGTTAATATGTGACTATATTTTCGCACCGAAAATCAAGGCCCGCACGGTTAAATGAACATGTTTAAAGGTAGTCTAGATTAAAATTCCCTAAATTTGACCTGTCGAATGGTAGAGTGAACAGGAGTTGTTTCTATGTAACCTAATAGTTGAATAGAGTGTGGGGCAAAGAAGACCGATGTTTTCGAAAATTCCCCAGCATCATTAATTTTAGCTGCAAACACCTTTTATTGACATCAATGTGTTTGTATTGAATTAGCATTTGTCAAATCCAAGTGTGGAAAACAACATCCATCATGTGGTGTCCGTTTTCACTGAGGCATTTCTGAAGGCGTTCTTGGAAGCTGGCCTCCACTCTCTCCAGTATTGCTCTCTGCATAGTCCTATGGTTTTAACTGTTGTCTAGTGACCAATGTGTACGGGTGGGAATGCAGGTCTTCATACAAAATAAGCCTTACCGATCGATTACCGACGTCAAGTTTAGTGGAATCCCTCCAGGCACAGCGATTGGGACTCCGTATGAAAGCCTGTCTGACGCGTCACTGTCGTAGGCAAACTCGAGATGCTCTATCGTCCACAGTGCCACGGCTTCACCTGAAAATGAAAAAAAAAAGTCTGTGGCTATGTATGCAGGCATAAAATTTCGATATTAAATGTCTATTTTGCTAACCATTCAACACATATGTACATGTATAATCTGCCAATTAGCAGTCATAATCGTGGCTAAAAGTTTAGATTGTCAGCTGTATAAATTCAACATGTCAAACTGTAGAATGTGTGTGAACAGTTGTTCGTGAATATAGTTTATTGAAGTTTATTGTCTTGGTTTGTATTTTCCTATGAATATACAGTCTATGTCTATCAGTGCTTGGTTTGTGGTATTGACTGAACAAAGGTAAATTGGAAAGACTTGGAACTTTAGAGTCATATTTTTTGTACATATGTCTATGCGTTTACTAAACGGTATTCGTCTCATACTGATATTTCATGTTTGTTATCTACGAATGGTAACTCTATTTCCAAGTGTGCGGCTCGTTACATCCTTTACATTCAATAGTAGCATGTACTAAATTTTTTGACGAAGAGGTAAAATAATTTATATGATTATAATCTGTCTGTCTTGACTTAATATATATTCATTGTCGACAATAAATATAAATTATATATAATATACTCTTCCTTGTAGTAAGATCAACATATCGAATGTTCTCCATACCTGCATTCATTGTACACATACATACATGCATACACACGTGTGTGTGCGTATATATAAATATTATGTATGTATGTATGTATGTATGTACGTATGTATTTATGTGTGTAGACATGGGCACAGGTATAGAACGCACTGAATATGTTGATCTTAATACAAGTTGGGCTTCATGAATGTTTTGCATATTTTCACTGTTCCTCTCGCAGCTTGTAGCTGTGTTCTTCTGATTATGTTTGTTCTTCCCGGTTTTGTGAACCCCATCCGTTCTTGATCTGTACTGATCTTGTATATTAACCGTATTAATAATTTTAAGCTCCCACAATTATTAACATCTTTGGTCTACTTCTAAACAATATCCCTCTCTCTTTCTCTTGGTCTCTCTTTTCTCTCCCTTTCCTCTCTCTCTCTCTCTCTCTCTCTCTCTCTCTCTCTCTCTCTCTCTCTCTCTCTCATTCGACTACAGTGCCATACTTGCACACCTCTAGACATATGGACCCACATACGAAAAACTGCATACACACCTTCCCCATTCATAAACGGATAAAAACAACCAAACTTGAACTGAACAATCATAGAGTACATAACCGTAATAAATCATATTTAGTTTTACAGAGAAAATTGACGTCTGCGACTTCGAAGTAACGCCGGGTGTTGCCCTTGTCGGAGGGAAAACTATCGAGCTGGATATATCGTTTATATGCATGGGTCCTTCTTAAGGATGGTTGTCCTATGTATAATGTGGGAGGAGTTATTTGTTGTTGTGGAAATATAACAATAGATTTGATTACATTTAGTTACATGGGTGACTGACGAAAGAACGATTGGAAGGAGAAGACGAGGCGGCAGATGAGAAAAAGATATAGGAGGCGGGAGAAAGTAGAACTAGTATGAGATTAGATTTAAATTATAGGAGCAGCAGTAGATGGGGAAAAGAATGAAAAGGTGAAAGCGAGGAGAGAACGGGAGGAACTGATGTAGAAGAAGAAGAAGAAGAAGAAGAAGAAGAAGAAGAAGAAGAAGAAGAAGAAGAAGAAGAAGAAGAAGAAGAAGAAGA
>NC_068990.1:80376547-80387285 GCF_001194135.2 Octopus bimaculoides | reverse complement strand
GAAGGAGAAGGAGAAAAAGAAGAAGAAGGAGGAGGAGGAGGAGGAGGAGGAGGAGGAGGAGAAAAAGAAGAAGAAGGAGGAGGAGAAGAAGAAGAAGAAGAAGAAGAAGAAGAAGAAGAAGAAGAAGAAGAAGAAGAAGAAATTTGGAAGATTTTGGAGAAATAAAAACAAAATCGAGATGAAATATACTCATACGCGCGCGCACACAGACACACGGACATACACCGTATGTACCAATTCTTATATATGTTTACATATATTAGTATGTGTATATGTATATATGTATTGGTGTGTATGTTTATGTGTACTTACTTGTATATGTATGTGTATGTGTTTGTGTCTGTATGTATGAACGTATGTGTGTATCATGGTATTGGTATATGTCGCTTGAACACAAAAAAAGTATTCCAAAATAAGAAAAAACACGAAAAACACATACGGTCTAGATAAGCTGTTCAAGGCAGATCACAGTAAATTAAAGTTAAATCAGGCTTTATGCTTACTTCGTTCAGCTCTGGTTCATGTAATTACATGAAATAAAATAAGAGAAAAACAATATTTTTTTACTCAAGTAATCCTGATGTCACACTAAAGCCAAATACTATCGATCTTTTATCCAGGCAAAATCGATAAATTAGCTACTACTTTAAAATGGAACGTAGGCAAAATAAAAAAAAAAATGTTCTTTTCAATCGAGACTAAAGTTTCTTACTCTTTTATTTTCTATGCTGTTTTTATTTCCTTGTTATTTCTCTAGTATTATTTTCTAACATATACCCTTATTTTCATGTAAAAAGAATTTCAAATGCTTTCTCGAATTTGACAGTTTTAGAAGTTTAAGAATGATTCCGTTGAAATGTGGCCGATATTTCCTTTTGTGAAGCTTTCTTTTTGACTGGCCTTGCATCGTTATCTTTCTATCGGAATATAAAACAAGAGTTATTAAAAAATAAACGTCAAACAATATACAACTGAAATTGCTTACAAAATTTCACGAAAATGTAAAATGAAGTTGTAAAACTTGCGTAATTATTTTTATGCAAAACTTTCGAAACACTTCTAGAAACAATAGAATTAAGTTTCTGAACATGCAAGAAAAAGATTATCAGTTGCAAAAAAAAAAAAATCGTTGCTTTATATGTAATTGTAATTCGTTTTCTTGTTTTGTTTTTTCTGGTGTTTGTGTTGCTGGCAATCGTTCTGTAATAGTATTTTTTACTATTATTGTACGTTTTATTGTGGCAATCTTTCTCACAACTTCCAAACAACTGTTTCCCTCTTTGTAGATCTTATGAAGAATTTTTCTTTCTTTTTTGCTCTCATATACAACCTTCGTGAAAACTACAAATATTTTCTTTTCAAACTTAAAAGCCGAAAGTGTACGACTAAGAGCACTCTTCCTCTCTCAACCACTCATCTCTCTCTCTCTCTCTCTCTCTCACACACACACACACACACACACTCTCTCTCTCTCTCTCTCTCTCTCTCTCTGTACTTCAGGCATTGTTAGTTTGAAAATTTCTTCTGAATACGGAATGTATTATTTCACTCTAAAATATTGATTATTTTTTCATCTGTTATGGAACAGAAACCACGAACACAGGAATTAAATAGGAAATAAAGAGTGAAAAAAAAAGAACAAATATTTTCCCTCGAAAAATCTAGATTATGTAAATGGTTTTATATCTCATAAATGTTGCCCCAAAATAAATAATCCATTCTAGACTTGAAATACATAAAGTCAAATTCTATAAAGATACCTTTTTTTACGATTATGGGTTACCTCTACTCTTTGTTCAGATAATCCATTGAACCTTCGAAATTTTAATTAAATATTACAGCTTCAATGTGCAATATATGAATGCATTAGTGTGTCTCTGTCTATATATGTAGAAGATATGTGTATATGTGTGCACGAATGTGTATAGAAGTATCCTTTTCGGTTTTTATATATGTACTTAGGAGTGATAAATTTTGTAATGTCGTTTCCATCATGCCCAAGTATATAATAATAAGGTGAATTTTTTTTTTTTTTGATAACAGAAAACATGTAAGTTGATGAAGATGTACAAGTCCCTACAGTTACCTCACGTTAGTATGTCAGGCTCGTGTTAACAGGTCAGTCTACGTTTAAACTATGAATGCCAAATCCTCGTAGCTAAAGTGACAGTATGACATATAGTTCCAGTTGTATCAAAAAAAAAAAAGGCAGAATCAAAGCACCTCATCTTGCGAACATATGTGACGTTCTTATTCAAGGCTACATTTTCGGCTTTCAAATATAAATTCATGATTGTCTCGATTCTGAAGTCAGTTTTAATATATTATGGTTGTTTGAACAACTTGGGTTGTCTACGTTTGTTATAATTTATCAACACAGGCGCAAGCGTGGCTGCGTGGTAAGAAGCTTGCTTCCGAATTACATAGTTCCGGGTTCAGTCCCACTGCGTGACACCTTGGACAAATGTCTTCTATTATAGCCTCGGGCTGATCAAAGCTTTGTGAGTGAATTTGAAGATGGAAACTGAAAGACGCCCGTCGTATATATAGATGTGAGTGCGTGTGTGTGTGTGTGTGTGTGTGTGGGTGAGTGTGTGTGTGTGCGTGTGAGTGTGTGTGTGCGTGTGAGTGTGTGTGTGCGTGTGAATGTGTGTGTGCGTGTATTTGTGTTTTAGCCACACTCGTTGCAACACACAGATTTAACATCATAAGATGTTCTATATAGCCGCTTGGAAACAAGCCATTAAAACAAATCTGACAAAATTCAGTGAGACAACAAGCGCAGAACCTGTAGAAAAGGACACAAACGTATTAATCATCTCTTAAGTGAAAGCAAACGAGAATAAGTGCAGGCATGACTGTAAGAAAAAGAGTGCATTTGTTAGCCAAATTTGTGATTAGGAAATAACACAAACATGGTATAAACACGGTCCAGATGCGATTAAGGGAAATAAGTATTGCAGAATCTTATGGGATGTCCACAGAAGGGCTGCCCACACTACTGAAACAACGTGGTGATAAATGATTATAGAGAAATAAATGAAATGGTATAGGAATCATAGACTTCGCAATACAATATAACAGGGTCGACAGAAAAGAAATTGAAAAAACATTGCGTATTATCAGGACTTAGCCACAAAGATCGTGAGACTGAGGAAGATTAAGACGACACCTATTCCTGTGGTAATTGTACACTTCCCATAATACTCAAACTGCTTTTCCCTCTCCACTTCTTTTTCCTTAATTTTTCCTGCATCCTTTTCTACTCCTATCATTTCTTCAGCTATTCTTTATCATAGACCATAAATACAATATAACTATTCTCCCTTCTTCATTTTCTTTTTTTTCAGTGACGCATACACACATGCATGCGTAAATACATACACTGACACACACACGCATACGAACACCAACAGGGCGACTTACACCAACACATACATATTCCGGTGCGTTAATGTAGACTTCTTTACATATGGGCTTGAGCATGTGGTTGCGAGCTTGTGTAAAGTATGTGTGCCTAGATGGCCGTATTTTTCTTTAAGTATATATGTCCATAAATGTGCGTATGCATGTATTTGTGTATTCTTGTTTGAACAAGTTCTTATGTAAGTGTATATATGTATGAGTGTGCGAGTGTGTGTGTATGAGAGGGAGAGAGAGAGAGAGTGTGTGTGTGTGTGTGTACTGGTATGCATTTAGGGAGAGTATGAATGCCTCATATAATTTGCTCAACATATGCTTTGACTAAAAAGAAAGAAATCGATCGTCTCTGCAGATGTCAGATGCCAAACAGTCAACGACCCTAATTCAAATAGAACTCTTTTGTTAAGGAGATAATCCATAAGCTTCTAATAGTGAACTTCCTGAAATATCTTATTCCCTTAGGATTAAGGGACCAGAAGAGACTATTTGAAGTCATTAACGTTGTTGCTGTAGTTTTTTTTTAGTCTTCCTCTTCTTGTTGTTCTTCTTTTTCTTGTTCTTGCTCTTTTTCTTGTTCTTGCTCTTTTTCTTGTTCTTGCTCTTTTTCTTCCTCTTCTTCTTCTTTTTCTTCTTCTTCTTGATGATGTTGATGATGATGATGATATCTCGTTCATCCTGTTCCAGCAGGATTCTGATCAAGGGAAATTCCAATTACTACCACTCTTCTTTTTTATGAGCAATTGCGACTACATTGTTCGATTGTGGCTTTACTTGGCTTAAGATAGTACAGTGTAATTTAAGGTTTCGTTGATATTTCAGCAGATAATTTAGAGAGTGGATTGCTATTTTTATTTTATTAACTGCGACTGCGCCATTACTTGACATTTGGAGATGATTTTTGCTGTTGATAGTTTTAGTCTAGGATTAGCTTTATTGAACAGAATTATGAGGAAAGACAACCCAGATGTGTCTATCACTTCCGTTGTTCTGTCTGCAGGAACTTAGGACCACAATATCAGTGAATCATTTTCAATATAATTGAATGTAATTTGAGGCAGATTCGTTCGCTTTTTCTAGCAGATCAATCGATCTTGTAATGTCTCCTCTGTTCGTTCGCTTCGTAGAAGTAGTCAATATTGTCACTGATTAGAGAACGTCTGACCGTATGTGGAAATCCGCTCGGTTTATACGCACTTAAAAGGAGCAACACCAAGCATGACATAGGAGGATGGAGTAGATGATTTGTGCCAGAAATCGTCACATAGGCTCTGTGGGTAATATATATCATCAAAGTTAGTCAGATTCGTAAAAGCATGACACAGCGATTTGAATTATGACATGGTCTTGAAAAGTCTTCTTGTCTTGTATTTCTTTTGTTTTAACACATTGACACTCATTATCTATTGCTTCTTAAGGGTCATCTTCTGTTTTATTTTATTTTAATTTTCGTTTTGCTATTTGACTACTACGATGACCCAAATAATGTTATTTTTGCTATTCTTTATCTTTCTTATTTTCGTTTTACTTTGACTGCCATGAAGATTACCTTTACTCTATTGATATTGTTTATGCTGCTATTTTTTTCTGAATATTATTTAGTGGCAAATATTTGAAAGGTTATCGGGGAAAAAAAACAAATCATTGATAGTTTCGAACAAAACCATATTCTAATAGTTACTCTTTTGTTACACTTGCCTGCGTAAATGCAGCGAACCAATGATTGACCACATATTGCTAAAAATGTGGCAGAAATTACAGAAAACATCGAGCTTCATAATTTTTGACAAAGAGACGAACCTCATACATCAATATTATTTTCTGCTCTATGAACAAGGCCCGATGTTTTGGGGGAGGGAGACAGTCGATTAGATCGACCCCAGTACGCAACTGGTACTTAGTTTATCGACTCCGAAATGATGACAAACAATGTCGACCTTGGCGGAATTTGAACTGAGAAGGTAAAGACAGACGAAAAACCGCCAAGCGTTTCGCCTGGCGTGGTAACGTTTCTTCTAGCTTGCCGCTTTCTGATACGTCATCACTATTGCAGTAATGACGTCTACTATGCAGACTATCATTATTGTAACGACGTCATTTATCATACATTTATCATACAAATGGCGTCTATTAACAGCAGCTTATTAAACGAATATGAGAGCGGAAATATCAGCAACGATAGGCAAACAGTGGAAAATAGCCAAAGATATTTAGCTATATTCTTTTACGCTTTGAAGTAAAGTCATGTCATAGACGGGTTGGTTTTCGTCGTTCTGGATTCAACACTAGAATTTAATAATCATATAGAAGCATACATTAATTTTTGTTTCTTCAATATGGAGTAGAACAAGTCCATATTTAAATATAAATTATCAGCTACCATGTGACCGAAGTATCCAATTAGAAGTGTTGAAATTTATGTTCTTCTCCACAGCTGATATCTCAAAGAAAAACACGAATCCATCTGTGTTAGTCAGTGCATGCATCAGGCAAACATTCAGACCATGACAAAAGAATTATCAATTTTCACTTAGTTAAAATAATAACAATAGTTTTGCTAACATTGTCATTTTCCTTATTGATCAGAGATAGCATGAACAGCAGCAGCAGCAGGAACAGCAGCAGCAACGGCAGTGGCAGCAGCAGCAGCAGCAGCAGCAGTAGTAGTAGTAGTAGTAGTAGTAGTCGCCGTCGTCGTCGTCGTCGTCGTCGTCGTCGTCGTCGTCGTCGTCGTAGTAGTAGTAGTAGTAGTAGTAGTAGTAGTAAGAACAGCCACTCGTTATAACGTTTCATGACGCTTATTTAGGAAATCGTTAACTAAATTTGATTATACGCTGTTTACATTCAAACTGTGTAATCCTAGTAATAGTATTTCTGATTCAAATTCTCTTAATAGTGTTAACAATAGGTGATATGATGTTGAAATTATTGCGTTAATCTCCTCAACTTCGCGATAATAAAAACTATTATATGTGTATATCTTGCTGCAGCTGCTGCACCCACATCAGAGTTTGTCCATTCAGTTTACTATTCATATGAAACATGTCAGTAGGAAACTTCAATAGGCACCAAAGCCTCGACAGATATGAAGAAAATAGATTATCTATTTAGAAATCTATGCAATGACCACAATTACATCCATGAGAGAGAAGGGAAGGCCGATGGATGGAGAGACAGTGTAAAGGAGAAAGGGAGAGAGAGATGTTATTGTTCTTAAAGCGTTCAATGGGAAAAACTGCTAGAGTTGTGTATAAAGAAGCCCTCTCCACAATTAAGTTATTTCGAGTGCAAGGCACTACAATGAATGCTGTGCAAGTGTATTGTACCAACTCCTAACTTGGCCAAGGTGTTGTAATTGACGTTTGTAAACAAATTATTCAGAGATCGTTTCTCTGCTGCGTAGAGGACGAAATACGTCATCATGTTTAATACCAAGTTTGTTTCTGCAGCGAACAGTCAGAACAGGTCTCTGTAGAATGTCATGAACAATTCCCATTGAGAAATATCTACCTTACTGTATTCTTTTCTGATTTATTTATTTCATGTATGAGATTAAAATCACTCGGGTCAGACATTTTTTTCGACTCTCTTACATTTTTAAAATAATTCTAGCAATATATTTAAGACTATCAAGAATAACGACTTGACAACATCGGTCGTGATTTGAGCAAAAAATACCAAATCGTATTTAGTTATATATCTTTCAACTCCGAATTCAAATTCTGTTCACGCTTATGTAGCTTAGCATCCTTCCCTGTTCGGTAAAATAAATATCAGTCAAACCTAAGTGTTAAATCGGGTTTTAAACAACTATATATGTCAATTGTATTCTAAAATCAATGTGACGAAATTAAGCGTACAGAAATATGTACTTGCTTTGAGAGAATGCTTTCTAAAAGTACTTATTTTTAAGGTATGTTACGTATGTATAGTGCATGGTTCTGTAATTTCATTGTCTAGTTACCTTCACAATTCCGACGACTCTGTACTTTCATTAATATTCATTTTTTGTTGATTAAGAAACACAAATTTATAATTTTCTACTGTACGAAACAATTATTTAATCTGGTTCTGCATATTAAGCTATGATTTGATTTTCAAGTAGTTCAAAATTCAATATGCTTTGCTGACTACGGATAACAAAATTATGTTTCTGTCAGTATAATTGAAATTTTTGAGAATAATCTGGAATAATAGCAACAAAATTAATACAAAACTTAGTGTCGACACTAACAAATAAAAAAGAGTATTCTGGTAAATTTTATATTTAAAAACAATAATCAAAATATAATGCAACCGACCTATTTGGAATAACAAATACAAAATACTATATTCTTTTATAAAAAAACATTAATGACCATTGGAGGAAATATCTCAGTGTAAACAAGGTAGCCATGCATCTCTAGAGAAGCAGCTTAAAAACGCATCACGTGAAAATATACTATCGGCTTTTACATTAGTATTCGTTGAAGCAGTAACATTTGTACCAACATACCTAGATCAAAGCATGCCTGTATTTGTATTCTGAATTAGGAAACAGAAAAATAACTGTTACATGAAAGCAAATTCACAAATACAAGACCATTGAAAGGTCTAGAAACCTTTTGTAGGCCTGCTAACCTTATTGTTCGAAACGATACATAACGTAGTGATAGAGAAATAGGAATATTCCTGTGTAAAATGTTAAAAACCTGAGCACCGTCCTATCCACTAATAAAGACGCATAAACACAAACATATACGTGCATATTTGTGTGTATTGTATATATACATACCTCTCTACCTCTCCCCTCCATCACCCTTCTCCCTCTCTCCCTCTCAGTCTCTCTCAGTCTCTCTCTCTCTGTCTCTCTTTCTCTCACTCTCTCTTTAAGTATTTTTGCCAGCTGGCTAAGATTTATTCTATTTCCGAGTGTAAAATGGGACGGCAGCAGACAGCCAAAAGCTTTGTCACGTTATTTTCGTTAACTATTTGGCTACGACCTGCGCACGCAACAGACTGTCTCGTCCGTGAAACGTTCAATTAGTCTTCACTAGCATCTTCATTTTCACTTGGCTATTAACAACGTATCTTCGAAGATTTAAAGGAATGTCAGTCTTGTAATATCAAGTATTTAGCATCAATAATGAAATGTTAAATGTGATAAAGTATTCGTTGATACATAATTTCTCTTGAGAAATTTGCAGAAATTGAACTTGCTGTGAATACGGTGTCTGCTTCTGAAATTCTAATGTCTATTTACCTATGAATATTTATCGACTTAGTCTCATTGATAGCCGTCATCTTTAGTGATTAAAGAAAACAAATTTATAAATTTTCACCGAACGATAGAATTATTATATCAATTGATTTGATTTTGAAATACTTCAGAATCGAATGTGTTTTGCTGACTAGTGATAACAGAGTTATGTTTCTTTTGTAATAATTGAAGTTATAGAGTCAACTGACGCATAGAGAATAGAAGCGTCTACTGGTTCATAGAAGGATCTTTAACAAGCGAGTCTTTATATTACATGTGAAACCAAATAAATTGTGGGCTGGCGATTGAGTGCAATAATATCGTCGAAATTTTCCCGTAGAAATAGCAGCCTGTTGTTCTGTTGTCTTCTTACGATAAGGTATTAACTGCGTTGGAGGTTCAACAAGACATAATTCCTTTCAGTTTAAGAGTTTTTATTTAAGCCTTGAAAAAGAGTGGCATGTTTAAAAAGATTATACACATTTTTATTCATGAAAACAAATTGAAAGGTGCGTGTACTTGTGGACAGAATGTTAATAAAAGTGGTCAATGGAAGAGCAATATTACAAAAAAATACGCAAATTCTCAAAATTTGCTCAATAATTATAATATAGCACTGGATAACAGTGCAAATTTGCGACTGCATTGATATGCATTCTACGAAATAGAGTCAGGATTATACTTTGCAGCTGAAACATTTTAAAATTAAAAAAAGCCTTTAAATTATCATGCTGAATAGTAAACAGCCCTTAACTCGTGCAATTGGTCTGTTCATTTATTGATCATAATAATAGTTCATCAGTTCTCTACAAAACTAGAGACTGACATATTCATGACATGTTTTAATTAAATAATGTTTACGTGTTTCTGTGTATATATTCGTATGTGTGTGTGTGTGTGTGTGTGTGTGTGTGTGTGTGTGTGTGTGTGTGTGTGTGTGTGTGTGTGTGTGTGTGTGTGTGTGTGTGTGTGTGTGTGTGTGTGTTAACGTGTGTCAATGTTGATGAAACAATATTCTGAGATCAAAATTGATGGGAAGGGATGCTAGAAATTGTCTATAACTAGTCACGGCAGATCTGAATTAAAAGCTGTGCCTGACTGGTTTAGAAACCTTATAATGGATACATTCCGTTTCGTACAGAATGTGAAGTTATTTCGATACGAATGTAAAGGTGCTTAATTACGTGTGACACCACACAGCTTGATATAATCCATATAGGTAACATAAACATAATTTTAAACTTATATAAAACCTATGCATATATATATATATATATATATATATACACACTCTCTCTCTCTCTCTCTCTCTCTCTCTCTCTCTCTCTCTCTCTCTCTCACACACACACACACACATACACACACACATGTAACTTGTCATAGTTTTATTAAAGTGTTTATGTCATCATGTATGTGCATGTGTGTACGTGTGAACAGAGAGTTAAAGGGAGAAGTATGACAAAGTTATTTCATAGTTTAATATTTAAAATACTTTAATATAGTTCTCTAAAGCTAGATATACTCCTGTATACTTGTTTTCATTTATTCCTTCTTTCCTTTCTTTCTTTGTGTTCCTCTCTACATCATTCTATCACTCTCTCTCTCTTGCGAATATATCATGCTTGTTCCTTTATGGTTTACTTTCTTTCTACCTCTTAACATATAGGTAAATAAATAAAAGCATCACTACTGATACCATATAGTGTGATTTCATTAGGCTAAAAGCTTAGAATTATACTGTTGAATGGTGCACAGTGTGAATTCTGCAACTCGCATATGTGTTTATTAGTATAGCATCATATCGAGAAAGTAGAACGCTATAGTTTGAAAAATAGTTAACAAGTCGTCTAAATATGTGTTTACTACACACCACACAATGCAGCTTCATACCAATTTACTAATATTTTCTTCTTCAATAAATTGATATCGGAATAAATTTCCAACGATATGATTGCGTAAAGACGAAATATGCAACCATGGAAATGCTCAAACATACACGCGAGCAAGCACACGTACACATGTGTGTGGTGTCTGTATGTCTATAAATAATATATATATATATATATATATATATATATA
>NC_068990.1:80371590-80376310 GCF_001194135.2 Octopus bimaculoides | reverse complement strand
GTGTGTGTGTGTGTGTGTGTGTGTGTGTGTGTGTGTGTGTGTGTGTGTGTGTGTGTGTGTGTGTGTGTGTGCGTGTGTTTGTGCAAGTATGTGTGTATGTATCTTTATCACCGAAACTGCATATTTGCTCTTCGAATAGCCTTTGAAAGGAAAAGTCTCTGTGCTAGTGTATCTCCATAGCGACGCACAAATATCTTTACCCATCGTTATTTTGTTAATTTCTTACATTATATTTACCTTTTCTCTCCATCTTTCTCTCTCACATTCTCTTCCACCACAACATTATTGCCCCCCTGCATCTCTCTCTCTCTCTCTCTCTCTCTCACTCTCTCTCTTTCTTTCTCTCTCACTCTCTCTCTTTCTCTCTCTCTCTCTCACTCTCTCTCTCTCTCTCTCTCTCTCTCTCTCTCTCTCTCTCTCTCTCTCTCTCTCTCTCTCTCTCTCTCTCTCTCTCTCTCTCTCTCTCCTTCTCTCTCTCTTTTACACTTCCGCTCGTCCTCATATGCTTCTTGTCACTTTCCTTCTTCAGCGTGAACTTTCTGCCGATTTCCGTTCAGTTATCACTCCTCGCTGCCCCACAGTGTTTTGCTTAAGGGCTCCAGTCCTTCTGTTTCCAACTTGCTATACCCATTCGTTCGCCTTTAACTTACGTTCAGTTTTAAAATTGCCGCATTCCTTTCTCCTTTCGCATCGAATACTCAACATTTGGTTTACTTGGCATTAATTTAAATAAGATATATACCATATGATATGATAGATAGATAGATAGATAGATAGATAGATAGATAGATAGATAGATAGATAGATAAATGCTCCTTTATCTTTCGTTTATTGTTTTTGTTCTAGCCAATACGTGTAACAATATTGTTTTGTTGCGCTTTCGTGGACCGTGTATTTGCGGTTTTGGCTTGACTATTTATCTGCTTTCCTTGTTTAGTTTTCTCATCTTTCTTGCTTTTACATATAACACCGCTAAATATTTAACTTTCCACAAATTCAACTGATCATATCTTAACCACAATAACCAGGTTTGCTGGCGTGGGCTAAGGGAAGTTGTACAATTCTAACTGCTGAAACTATAAATCATTTGGTGTACATGACTTATGAAACGGAAATGCCTGTTGCTCTTTGTACGTTCAGGTTGTTATCTTATATTACACAGTGACACAGTACCCTTTTGAATAATATATACGCGTGTATGTGTGCATATATGTGTGCATATGCACGTATACATATACAGGGTGTCCCAAAAAGATGTACTCTTTGACAGACGATCTATCTCCTTAACTGGCTCTTATAATTTAATCTTTTATTCATAATACTAACAATCAGGAATTCTCTTCGTTGAATTTTGTATCAAATTGTGGAAACCAACATACTTGCTGCTTTGTTTTGAAAAGAAATGTATTCTTGCTTCAAAACACTAAGTAAAAAGTATTAGACTAGTTAAACAGGCTCATAGGCAAAGTTTGTGGAGCCCTTTCAATCGGTAATGCCGATATATAGATATATGTCTAATCAGAATATATAGTTATATAAAGCCCATAACTGGACATAATTATGCATGTTTCTACAGTCATATGTATATAACCATACACTCATACATACATATATACATACAACACATATGTATATGTGTGTGTGTGCGTGTGTGAGTGTGTGTGTGTCTTTGTGTGTCTGTGTGTGTCTGTGTGTGTGTGTGTGTGTGTGTGTGTACATACAGAACATATGTACATACATATATAGACAAATAGATAGATACATAGATAACATGAATTAGCAATAATCAAGCGCACACACATACACAGAGAAAGTAACGCATTCACATGATTTCCGCCGTTATAATAATTCTGCTGCGAAATAATCCAATATATATATGTGCTTAAACGAATTTTACCGGAGCAAATTTGAAAATAGGGATTCATTTGCTTCAAATAATTAAGCTCCGTTCAAAACGTTTCCACCTAACTATGTATATATTTATTATTTTATACAATTAACAATGACAACTATTTTACATCAGTTTGCATATTAAATTTTAATATGACTTGCTTTTTATATTAATTGCAGCAACGTGGAAGTATGAGGAAATATTAAACAAGATATAAAGTATTGAAACATAAATTAGACGTTGTTGCTATGAAAATTATGTATCATAATTTACTTTTTATGTTTTATCTCTCATTTTTTTCCTTTATTTATTTATTCGCTAATTTTGCTACAAACCTTTTGCATGTAAGTGAAATGTTTTAGAATCACGATTCAAAGCCACATAATTTAATTTCAATTTTGAAAGATATACAAAAATTTTATATCTTCCCAGAATGAAGGAGATATAAAAACGCTATGAGGTAAGGACATATATACATATATAAATGGATTAGAAAGGTGATAAAACATATAACCCAGGAGCAGGTTTCACACATTTCAAACAAAGTTTAATTCAGCAAACAACATATATAAGCTAGAAAATATGTAAGGTTCATAAGCCCCAAAATATCCTTTAAATAAATTGTGGATGCCTTGTATTTTAGTGTGTGTGTGTGTGTGTGTGTGTGCGTGTGTGTGTGTGTGTGTGTGTGTGTGTGTGTGTGTGTGTGTGTGTGTGTGTGTGTGTGTGTGTGAATATATATTTATTTTTCGTTTTGGGATTCGGTTTGCAAGGTTCTTAATGTGAGCTCATGTGTTGAAGCATATTCTGTTGTGTCTCGGGAGAAGCAGTTTCTTTTTGTGCCTTATTATTCAACACATTCACCGGTAAAATTTCCACTCATTTCTTATTTTCATTTTCCTAGAATTTTCGTTGCGTCTTGCAACCTTTTCAATAGTCTTGACTCTATTCGTTATTTACACTGCGTTCCTTGTTTGTTATTTGTGCGCATGTGTAGGGGTGAGTGTTTGTATACCTATGCATGCATGTATGTATGTATGCATGTATGCATGCATGTATGTATATATGTATGTATGTATATATGTATGTATGTATGCATGTGTGTATGTATATATGTGTGTGTATGCATATGTATATATTTTCGTATGTGTGTGCATCTGTATGTATGTATTCTGTATATTCTGCTTTTAAATTCTACTTCGACAAAGCACTAACTACAAGTGAGAGAAATCTAATGGAAAATTATTTCAAAGTTACAATATTAATCCTGAAACAATGCATAGCATATTCTAGGGGAAAATTGTCGAGAGAGAAAGAGGTTGTAGTAAACGTTTGCAAGGGAAAGGGAACAGGTAGATGAGTGGTAAATTCCATGGTTAAACAGCCACATTCTGCAAGAGCAGTATTGGAAATTGTCTGCATATTTACAAAGATTTACCAGAAAGAACAAAATGATTCGAAAATTAAACAGAATTAACTAATATAGAGATGGACGGGAGGAGTTATAACGTAGGGACAACATGATAGACATGTACCTTAGAGTACCTATTTTTGTTGTATAATTTAAATGCAATAATAAAATACTGTCAAATATTCATCTTTTACAATGAATGTGTTGACGAGAAAACCACACTTTTGCAAATGGGTTAGGGTCTTTAACCCCATGGAGAAAGATTTTCTGTAATGAATACACACAACCGAGAGGAGTTATAACATAGGGACAACATGGGAGGCGTGTACCTCAAGGTAGCTATTTTTGTTGTGTAATTTAAATTCAATAATATATTACTGTCAAATATTCATCTTTTACAATGTAGACATTGACGAGTAAACCAGTCTTATCCAAAACGATCACAGACTTTAGCCTCATGGAATCGTATCTCTGAAATGGGATGCTCAGAAACGTAACCCTGTAGTACAAATATGAGATAATCTTGATGGAAAATTGCGAGCGAGACCGTAGACTTTTCAGAAATGAAAGAATCATTGGCTAATACGTAGATAAACATTGATTAGTCTTTCATTGATAATCTAATATCTTTGTTTAATCGGGTGAAAGTCAAGATATTATCTAGAGAGTAACATTAATATTATCAATTATTTAGGTTACTGATCCAAGAAGATATTAGAAGTTAGGTTAGCGTTGCGTTTTATTATTCTGGCCATAAATTTATTGTAGGACGTATATAGAGATGCAGAGACAGACAAACAGACAGACAGACAGACAGACAGACAGATAGATAGATAGATAGATAGATAGATAGATAGATAGATAGATAGATAGATAGATAGAAGGAGACATTTTGATAAGGTGTAGAAAGGTATATTGGTAATAATAATAATAATAATAATAATGATAATAATAATGATAATGCCAATCAAAATTAAAGGAGGAATCGTTCCTTTGTTTACTTATATACAGGCACAGAAACTCTTTAAAATTTCCAAGGAAATATAATTAAGTGGAATGAAGTACAAAAAAAAATAATAAGATGAAATAAAATAAAAAAGAAAAATAAACTAAATACGTTATTAGATTTGAGAAATGTTCGTCTAATGCTGGGAATGTTTTACCCCTACATTAAACGATTAGGCATTCTGAAGCATAAGACGATAAATTTCGAAGCGTAATAACGTATATATTCTATTTTATTACAGTCTATTTGTGTTTATTTCATTCATTCATTCCATTTCCGTGGAAAATTTGAATATTTTCTCCACCTTTATATAGGAACTTCGAAAAAAGTTCTCCATTCCATTTGACCAACATCAATATTTTAAATATATTCAAGAATATATATATATATATTTATATATATATATATATAT
>NC_068990.1:80369541-80371158 GCF_001194135.2 Octopus bimaculoides | reverse complement strand
TATATATATATATATATATATATGTAGGTAGGTATTTATGCATGTATTTATGCGGGTATGTATGTATGCGTGTGCGTGTGTGTATATACACAGACACACATGTATGTGCGCGTTGGTGTATGCATCGATATTGCGAAGAACAAAAGACATCTGAGAGAAAGTGTAAACTAAGATGCTGACTATAACATTTCAGACATTGTTCTTCTAAAGATAGTAGAAGAAGATGAAAAGAGATCAGGAAGAACTGGTTTAAGAAAGAAAAAAAAAAGTGAATTAAGAGAGCAATCTCGCTCCTTGCATATGGCTATCAGCTGACGGACTGAAAATGGTGAGTAGATTAATTGGCGTTTCGTTTCGAAGGAGACCAATTCAATGGAAGGGAGGCAAGTAACTATGTACATATTGGTGTGTGGGTCTGTGTGTGTGTCTGTGTTTGTGTGTATGTGCAAGCATATGTATGTGCTTATATATATATATATATATATATATATATACATACACAGATAAGCATTTATATATATATATATATATATATATATATACGTGTGTGTGTATATGTATATATGTATATAAATATATGTGTATGTATATGTGGATATATGTATGTATATGTATATATATATATATATATATATATATATATATATATATGTGTGTGTGTGTGTGTGTGTGTGTGTGTGTGTGTGTGTGCACGCACACACACACACGCGCATATATATGTATAGGCAGGGTGCGGTGGATAAACTGTCGTCTAAATTACGCAATTTGACAGATATATTTACCAAAATTGCATAATGATATCTTGAAATACTAAAGAGTAAATTTATTCAATAAAGTCAGCATTGGCTTTGATCCCGGCCTCAACAAGACTTTGGAAACTCCTGCAACTCTTCTGGACGGTCTGCGTGTTTAAGTTGGTGAACGCTGCCATAATCCTTGCCTTCAGCTTATCTTGGTTTTTCACTCAGCTGCACTACACGCGTAATAAACAAGAGGGCTGCAGTCTGGAGAGTCACGTGGACAGATGTTAGGGGTGGTGTTATCGTAGAAATTGTCTGACAGCCATGACTGGATTCTCCTGCTTGTGTGGCAAGGTACAGTGTCCTGTTGCCAAGCAGAGGTGTCTCCCAGCAACAACCCTCTTGGCGCAGAGCAGCACTACCTACTCTAAGCATTCGATATAGGCATCCGTGTTGAGTCTGGGGCTGTATTGAAACATGAATGGAGCTATAAGGTCGGCATCACTAATGATCATACCACGCACCATGATATTTTACTGGGTGTTTGATTTTTATCACTCTCAGAACATCTGTTCTGATTGCACTGTCCTCAGATCGATACCCAAACAAACTGAAAATATTCGTTTTGGAGCTTCGGCATGAATTCCGAGCAGTACAGTATATCGTTTCCAAATTTCTGGCAGGCAGAATTGCGTCATGGTGCTATTTTCCTTAAAGACGGTGCTCAACTGACTCTACTATTCTGAGTAGATGACAAAATCAAAAATAAACAATGGGCATGCGTGAGATTAAAAATATAGAATGGCCGCAATTTACCTATCGCACCCTATACATATATATATATATATATATATATATATATATATATATATATATA
>NC_068990.1:80367519-80368955 GCF_001194135.2 Octopus bimaculoides | reverse complement strand
ATATATATATTTATATTTATATATTTATATATTTGATCCTTTATATTGAACACTCAATATTTCATCTACATTCAATACTTTCTTTCATGGTGCCATCCATTTTTATTTTATTTTATTTTATATTGTATATTGTATATCATATTATATATTGTATATTCCATATTCTATACCCCACATTAGTTCTGCAGGAATATAAATAAAACATAAAAAACAGACAGTGTTGGAACTCTTTTAAGCAAAATAATATATATATATATATATATATATATACACATATACGTTTGCATTTGTATATGTGTAATTTGTGTGTTTGTGTATGTGTGTGTGAGTATGTGTGTGTAGTATCTGTGTGTGTGAGCTTGTGTTTACGTAATATTTTCATGAGATATTTATGTATGCACGAAACTAGATTATTGTTCGTATTTGAGAAATATGTCTTCTGTGTTTTATGGTTACATTTGTAACTAAATGAATTATAATGTTCTAGGAAACATTTACATGAGTTTTTAATATAATTACTACACCCTTTAATTTCCTAGCTGTTCCAGTTACAAATCATCTCCTTACAAATGTTATACTTTGCTCAATATACAACTGATGCGCACAGAGAAAATGTCATTCAGATGTTTAAATGGTTTTCAAATATTTTAATTGTTTACAAAAAATCTAATAGTTTATGCTTCTTCATGCTACTATATACGCCAGGCTGCTCGCCTTGTATGCATGAATTTCCCTAAATCGTTGCACTCAAATATTTTACGTGTAATGCCCTCTGAATAACAACAATATTTAAACAAAATCAGATCTGTAACAGTTCAAGAATTTATTATATGTCGGCGGTAAAGGGGGAAATCAATGATATAATAATTACATTGAAAAATTTAATTAAATCGTTAAACGATTCTTTACTCCACGAAAATCATTTGTTTAAATAACATGGTATTCTAAGAATTTGGAAAATTTTAGTAAAAGTACTTTACTAATTAAATTTCACTGATTTGTGGCACTCTATGTTATGCCAAATTATGCAATTATCATACACCTGTATATACGGAATAATCAGAAAAACAATGAAGGAAAATACACAATAACAAACACAATTTTTTTTCAATGTTTCAATTACGTTAATAGTATTATGGAACTTCTTCAAATTTTGAATTCAAACGAATAAGACATTTGGTTCTAGGCACAGATTCTAAACCTTATAATATATAGATTGATCTGAGTAGATGATGACTGGTCTCATTTATTAATTGCACATAGTTGTTTAAATATATATGTGTGTGTGAGTGTGTGTGTGTGTGTGTGTGTGTGTGTGTGTGTGTGTGCATAAACATATCTGTATATATTTGTACATAATCGCTTGTATGTGTATGTATACAAATATATATCTCCATACACATGATATATATATATATATATATATATATGTATAT
>NC_068990.1:80364545-80367261 GCF_001194135.2 Octopus bimaculoides | reverse complement strand
ATATATATATATATATATATATATATATATATATACGAATAAGCACATAAACATAAAACAAGTTGGAAACAACAGAACTCGAATACCGAAGGTAGAGTATGCTTTTTATATTATAGCTGCAAAACATCACAAAAGCTGTTACTCAGTATTTTACATTCCAGTTCATCGGATAGTCACAATCATGCGTCGAACCAGCTGTTCTCTTTCGCATTATTATTATTATTATTATTATTATTATTATTATTATTATTATTATTATTATTATTATTATTATTATTATTGTTGTTATTATTGCCTTTGCACAGCTTCTAATGCTGGAGATGTACTATGGTGTCAGCTGTTCACTACCAGTGAACTAATGTAGCACCTCTTATTTTTCGAGCACTTTCCGGAGTATTCGAGCGATTCTAAGCAGTGCTGTATTCTGCAAGTGCTCCACTCTTATTGCAGCCCCTATTTATTCCATGTACCTCCTAAGATTTTTACTCACTGTTCCTAGGGCTCCAATAATTGCTGGTACTACTACCACCTGTTTCATCGACCACAACTGCAAAGGTCGTTTATATATAACGGGATAAGGAATTTATTCTTAGAAAGAAACGACATGTGTGGTTTGGATATTAGTAAAAATGTATGGAATGTTCAGGTTGGCACAAGTTAATTGAATTATGTTTTATCGTTACTGTATATCGTAGGCAGTTTCATAATGAGTTTGGTTTTGGTTTAGTTTGGTTTCGATTCGTCTCGTCTGGTTTACTCCGGTCTGATTTGGTTTCACGTTTTTGTGGCTAGAAGAGGGTGTGGCTACGATTATAAGTTGACAATAGCTTTATTTCCATCTCTATCAATAGCTCAACATTATATCATATTAGCGATTCTCGATATCCTGTATTCTCTGAAGAGATAGTCACGAGTTCAATTGATTAGAGGATACGAATTATACGGCATATAATAAGCAGTCTCCCAAGGTGCTGCCCAGAAGGACATCCATCTAAAATATCGTTCAACGGAAAGCTGATGCGTAAAGTACACAACATGTGTAAGAAGCTATGTAAAGAGATATAAAGATGTTTACCTTCCGGAAAACTGCAGGACGTCAAACAGAGGGACTTCCGCTAAAGTCCCCAGTTAGCTAGGAGATGGTATTACTCATTTTATAGACTTTGCGTTTTCACTTTATTAGATTACCTCATAAACATTGCTAATTTCTTTCATTTCGTTTACTCAATGTACCTAACCATACGGAACCCCATAGCTTACCGGCATTTCCTAAAGCACTAATTACAACTATCTAAGCCACGTAAAATTATATACTAGCAGAGAGATCTGACAAACAAGGAGACATTACATTTCACATATTTGAAGTTCTACATCTTTTTATCAAAACTTGCTATCATGAAAAATGTAACTGTAAATCATGTAAAAGGAGATCATGTGGCCACTGATGTTCATGCAATAGGATGTCCCATTTGAGTGTATTTTTCACGTACCTGCACATTCCACCTCGAACTCAGTAATTCAACGTGTGCACACACACACATAGGCAGACAGATAGATAGGCAGAAAAATAGATAGATAGATAGATAGATAGATAGATAGATAGATAGATAGATAGATAGATAGATAGATACACATACATATGCATGTGGGGGTGTATGGGTCTGTGTAAGCGTATGTTTGCGCATTTGTGCGTGCGTACTATCTTAAATATTTGCTGAGAAACCTAGTTTCATGTTGAAGGTAAGGTATCTTACAAGACGTACCAAATTGTGCACTCTTTTCTAATCGCCAGATTGTCTTGCTTTATACCTAAATATGTCCACTAGCTACTGTACATTTTATTGAGAGGTGTGCTAACGCAAAGGCATCTAAGGCTAAGTTGCGCCCCTTGGAATATCAATAATCATAAAGCGTTGTTATATAGTAGAGGACCCTTGCCCACTTGAACTGAAATCGAATACATAAGTTTGCAAAAAAAGACTCATAATCAGAATGCGTTACTTTTTATCCAAATTAAAAAAAAGAATATTATTTAATTTAGTTTCAACCGTAATTATGCATTAATGCTATTCTGGAATGAACAAGAGATGGTTTCCAATGGAACGCTGTAACCCGTCAGCTATCTACATTATCTAGACATAATGAAGATTGTCTTCACTTTAACCTATTATATTCATCAGCTCGGGAAATGTCTGTTCCTCATTAACGGCATTAGCATTTTCCTGCTTGGAAATCTATTGTAATGATCGCTATTTCAAGAAGAAAGCGAATATTGCAGTTTCTATTTTCAAAGCAAAGCAGACTAAAAATTATAATTTGTAGATAATTTAGGTCGCTTGTTTCATTTACTTCTTCCCTTTTTATCTATTTCTTTTACATTGTTGTTTATCTGTGTGTGATTTTTGTTTTTCAGTTCATCATAGAGAAATGCATTCCTCTGAAATTATTATGGAATGTTGTTCAATTAGGATTTGACTAAGAGAAATTGCTAGGACATATTGAATTGTATATGAGAGGAATTATATACATTTCATTGCAATTTATCATGCATATCTATTTTCTCTATACATTCCTGAATATGCAAAACACATACGCTGATTGGTATGCTGAGACATACAAGTTTACACACATACACATATATTATATGTGCGGGAATAATTGTATATATGGGTACGTATGTATATATATGTATGTATATATATATATATATATATAT
>NC_068990.1:80350977-80363932 GCF_001194135.2 Octopus bimaculoides | reverse complement strand
CAATTCCCCTGGTGTAAAACACCTGAAAGTACGTCATAGGCAAGTGAGACAACTTACATCCGGTCCTTTTTTTCTTTTTCGGGGTGATAGAAACCGATGTTTCCTCATTGTTTTGACATATTAATGCCACATACTGAAAAAGGCCTGCTGCAAGCTATATCGATTGCTATGTCTATATGTTGAGGCGCTATAACCCAGCGGTTAGGGCAGCGGACTCGCAGTCGTAGGATCGTGGTTTCGATTCCCAGACCGATCGTTGTAAGTGTTTATTGAACGAAAACACCTAAAGCTGCACGAGGCTCCGGCAGGGAAAGGGGGTGAACCCTATACTGTTTCACCACAACTTCCTCTCTCTGTTTCTTCCTGTTTCTGTTGTACGTGTATTTCAAAGGGCCACACTGTATCACGCTGAATTTCCCCGAGAACTACGTTAAGGGCACACGTGTCTGTGAAGTGCTCAGCCACTTACACGTTAATTTCACGAGCCGGCTTTTTCGTTGATTGGATGAATTGGAACCCTCGTCGTCGTAACCGACAGAGTGCCACGATGTCTATCTGCTAAATGCTTTAAGAACAACACTCACAAACATTGTGTATGTATGTTCGATTTTGTTTATATATCTTGAGTTGTTTCTAATTCTTTGACATGAAACGTTGAGGAATGCCAGCAGATCGTTCTTAGACCATTTAGCATGTAGTGAAATTAGGCGATATAGCTTGCAGCAGAACCAAAAAAGAAAACGGAGATAGAAATATATGTGTAGGGATTAACGGTTCAAAATAATGAAATGGTCATAGAATACTTGCACTAATTAATGACAATATATAAGGCCAAAAGTCATTGATAAAATAATTCTCAAGAATTGAGTAGCCATTTTGAATACTCATTCATGAAATTTCATTAAAATACCTTTTGGAAAAAACTTATAATATTACTGAAATAAGACTTTCTTTCGACAAACTTTAAAAAAGAAAACCCACTAACATTAAAGGTATACCGGCTATATTGCAAATTTATCTCTGGTAACAGCCCAATTTAAACATCATGACTATATTATTACCTCACATATTGAAAAACACCGTTAATCTCCTAACAATAAATTTCATTGTGAGATCAAACACTTTACATTAGCGTGTTATATGCAAGACATCACAATAAATCTTGATAAAACTATGTATCATCCATATTCTAGAGTGCTTTCTCAAGTAATGATGCATGGCAAAACTGTGAGCAATATATCGTCTTCAAAGTGCCTTAGAAAATATGTAAAATAATGAGACAATATTGGCGTAACTGCGAATAAAATTCAGAAGCTCTGAATATATTTTGGAAGATTATAATCTTTACTTTAGGCTCAATGATATATAACAAATTATACTAAATTGCCTCTTTTTAAACACATGATGTGTCTTTTTTCCTCTATGGCTATGAAATATAGACATGATACTAAAAGCATGTTAAACAGTTAGGGAGTTTTCAGCTAAGGTGAATTGAACAAAATGTACGTATTTCCTGGCTGTGGTAAGTGATGTTGAAAGCTTCAACTGATTAAAATTGTAAGTACAGCAGCCTCTTTTGACGCAGCTGACTGATATAAGCAGGCTTGCGCATTGTATGGTAAATGAAAGAATCTGAAAGTGTTTCATCCATGGAGGACTGTGTTATAGGAAGGAAATCTTGTTACAAACTAAACTTCAGATATAATGATTGGCCTAAATGTTATCTGGGAATGGGTAATATTCATACAGGAAAAGGCGGCGAACTGGCAGAAATATTAGCACGTCGGGCGAAATGCTTAGCAGTATTTCGTCTGTCTTTACGTTTTGAGTTCAAATTCCGCCGAGGTCGACTTTGCCTTTCACTCTTTCAGCGTCGACAAATTAAGTACCAGTTACGCACTGGGGTCGATGTAATCGACTTAATCCCTTTGTCTGTCCTTGTTTGTCCCCTCTGTGTGTAGCCCCTTGTGGGCAGTAAAGAAATAGGTATTTCGTCTGTCTTTACGTTCTGAGTTCAAATTCCGCCGAGGTCGACTTTGCCTTTCACTCTTTCGGTGTCGACAAATTAAGTACCAGTTGCATAATGGGGTCGATCTAATCGACCGGCCCCGTTCCCTAAAATTTCGGGCCTTGTGCCTAGATTAGAAAAGAATATTCATAGGAAATATTATGTACTAATTAATTGAGAGCATATCATGGGAACAATATACTGAATGCTTCTGTGCGTTTTGAAGATAATTGCATTACACAATATAGAGTTTGAATGAGACACAAAGAAATCAAACGATATAGATATCAACAATTCCTTCAAATACTCATCTTTAATTCGAATACGTCTTGCTAATGACGGATTTGATAACCACTAGTAAAAACTCTTCACCACCTAAAACAATATGACTAGCAATCATGTACTAAATTTTGTCTTTCTATTGTTAGTCTGAAGTGACATACACCTGCAGATGCTGACAGTTGTCATATTCCCACATTGTATTTAGCTAAGAAACACTTACGTACGTTACCTAGTTCAGTAACTAACTATAGTTATACACGTTATATAGCTGACTGCCATCAAAAATGCGTGTGTGTGTGTGTGTGTGTGTTTGTGTGTGTGTGTGCGTGCGTGTGCGTGCGTGCGTGTGTGTGTGTGTGTGTGTATGTATGTATGTATGAGTGTGTGTCGCTTTTATGGTAGAAATAGAAACAGATAACTAATGTCATAGGTAGTTAGGTAAAATCAAAGCTACTAGATGAAATTAAAATATGGAGAGAAACAGGAATTCAGCTTCTCGAATTTAGCAAGTCGGCAGAGTCTTTCTTTTCTATATAATCATACTACTTGACAAGTTAAATTCTGCTGTTTCCTTGTGCAATCCAGGAGGCATTACCAAAGTGTTTTGCGCCAAATATGTACTTTCAAACTAAGTCCAGTTCCTTTCCTGAAGGGTATAATAAATGTACCCTTCTGAGTAGACAAGGCGTAGACTTTGTGGTTGTTAAGAATAATGGGAAGTTTACTCATCACAGAGGTTCTCTAACTTTCAACGAAGCCTATAGTTATTTGGAGAAGCTAGCGAATGTTCTTCTCTTTTTTGCCAGGTTCTATCTCACGCGCTACTCAGTTCCTCTCTCTTCATGCACAAACGCATACTCACATACAGATACTCACATACAGATACTCACATACATGCGTACAGATACTCACATACAAGCACATATAGAGCGAAAGAGAAAATATAGAGTGTGGAAGGAAAATATTGAGTGTGAGAGGAAAATATAGAACGCAAATCATTTTAAAATAATACGAAATACTTTTAAATTCAACAGCCGATATAAAGTGAATCAAAATATATAACAAATATAGACTTAATATTGGTCCCAGTCAAATCCATGATGTAATTTCAGTTCATTTTAAAACAAATGTTCTGCTGCTGTTGGTATATATTGGGTGAAGTATAAATATTATTACATTCAGAATTCAATTGTTTATAAATTCGAAATTTTCTATCAGTTGATAACTATTCATCCTTTCACACAGTCAGTAAGCACTTGTATAAGTAGTATCAACTTGACTGAGTTTCTGCCTATAGTCTGTGCCTGTCGATGTATTTGAGTGTGTATATATGCAAGTACCAATACATATGCATGCATTATGTGTCTGCATATGCATATGTGTGTTCGTAACTGTGTTTTGTACGTCTAATTATATATTTTACACAGTGGACATAACTTGTGATTTATCAAGAGGTTTTCTTTCTACAATTTTCCATGGCAGATTTTTTATGCCAGCAAAAATATATGTGCAAAAAATAAATACATTTACATAAATAAAATAAAATAAATCAATTGAAAGAAAATCGAAAATAAAATTATTCAAGGAATTACCAAAAGAAAAAAAAAAGAACTTTTAAGGAAAAGTCAAAAGAAAAAAGAAATAGCTGGCAGAAAAAATAGCGCACATCACAAATATATAAACTATACAATTGAATAGATGAGAGAGAAAAAAATTCAGTCGATAAATAGATAGAAGAGGCAAAATGAGTGTTCCAAATAAGAAATAACAGTTACATTTGAAGTGTAAGTATTATGCAGTTGTATTTCAAGTCAACATATTGATTAACTTGACAAAACTCCGTGTGAATGGAATCGAAGAATAGTCAATATGTTTTACTCTCAGGCATTATAACACATCGAGAACAGAATGTTAGATAACCATTTTACCATTATGGAGACAAGTATATTTTGGTGTCTTTCTGAGTATGAGTCGGATATATTCGATATAATCGACCCGCGTATACTGCTGCTACCTATTTATTGATTTGTAACGATAATATACCAAAGCCGATTGCCGGTGGGAATTAAATTCTAAAAAGCGTATCATGTAAGCTAGAACAATATTATTTAATATTGTATTGGCATACATGATACAATTTTCTGATTTATTAGATTTTTCGCTAGAACTTTACCTAGGATGTTGTCGATGACGATGAAGTTTTATGCAGCATGTAGCTTAATTATTTTAGATCTTTGTGACTGAAGCTACGCTAGTATCTACGAGAGTCTTTTGGTAGTTTTGCTACTGTCTATAGCCCAAAATGAACTCTGATTTAGAGGAGTCATAAGCGCTGATAGAACAGCCTTAACCATCCTGTCTTTTTAATGGTGTCTTCGACTACATCGTCTAATGCATCGTCTCTTTTAAAAGAGTAGGGTGCGATTCCAAGGAAGTTAGTTGCTATTGCTTGTATGTTGAGCCGACACTTAAAGACCCATTTCCCTATCATTACACTTCATATTTCATGCACAGAATTACGATATTTCGATATTGTGTCATTTGCTAAAAATCGGAAGATTTTTTTCCATAATAATATTCTCTGATTGCCAGATCATCCAGGCATGTAACTACAATAGAGCGACATTTTATCCAGAAGTTATAAAAGCAAGGCAAATTACGAGCTCTTACAAAATTTTCCGTTGCTGTCTCTATTTCTATCAGTGTACAAGTTTGTGTACCAAATAAAATTTTAGGTCAATGGTTCGTTTAAAGAATGCCTTTAAACAAAGATCTATGAAAAAATGTAGCTCTATGAAAATCACGATCCAGCCATTCAGTGTGTCGTTTTCGCAGTAGAGAAAAGTTTGGGGAAATTTTCTCAGTTATTCGTCGCAAGATGAGTGACAGCATAGATGCTTCCGCGTTGTTTTGTACAGATGAAATTAATTAGCTGTCAAATTGTTATACGTGGTTCGACCTTGCATTCAATTTATTAACATTTAGCTGGTTAATTACTATAAATGGTTCAGCCTTTTATTTCAGACATAACTAATTATTTATTTGGCTAATTACTGGGGATATCTCAGACTTCTATTGCAGGTACGTTGCAAATGACTATCGATATATCAGACCTCTTTCCACAAAACGTAAAGGTCTAATTATCATGAATGTCTAAGGATTCTGTTTGAGATAAAACAAAAAGTGTGTAACTAATTACTATAGATGGATCAGATTCAAGTGTCCATTTCTGTGAAAGTAATTAAGTTGCTAGTTACTATAGACGTCTGAAGCTTTATTCAATATACATATACAGTATGATAATTATTGACCATCTATAAAAAGTGCTTCTATTTAATCACGTCTCCATGAATTCATACTAGTCCTTTAACATATTCAGTCATTGAAATTATGTATGAAGAAGTGCTGCACAAATAGAAGAGAAACTACGAGGAGGTTAAGGAGACAATCTTTACAATGGTAACAAAAATCCTGTAGGAATATATTGTTGTCTGTTATAAAGAGGTGATACATGAGATCATTTAGTCTTGCATATTAATAAGAATATGACTTGCATATCTTCGTCTTTTGCATGGTGATTGACTTGACAGTAAACATAAAGAACAACAAAAAACTGTTCAGAAATTTGCACGAATATGCTCAAACCAATTTCTTATCAACTAACAGCCATTAGAACGTTCGCTAATGTGCTTCGAAGTATTTGTCTTGAGTCTCTGGCTTCTAAGTTCAAATCCCGCCGAGTCAATTTTGCCTTTCCCTCTCTGTGTTGACATACAGCAGTAATCCAGGACAGGGGATTGGCAGGTCTATGAGAACGACGGAGGGGAGGCATTGCTATATTTGTTCCGGCTCTTTGAAACCCGAGTTCATTTTCCGACGTCAGTTTATTCGGTGCTATACTTCATTCAATGCCTGGTTCAACAGCCTGACCCAGGATCTTAGGTATTGCAAGCATTTCAGTCAAGATTTCATTCTGAAGAGACTTTCATTCTCACTTCCTTTCCGCAAGACTTGGATGTCCAGTAAAGTGAGACGGACATTGCCATTCTGTCTGACGATATTATAAAATAAATCCTCGTCTATAGAATTGACAATATATGTGTCACAAATCTAAAAACACCGGCGAAAGAAAGGTTCACTTAGGTTTCATATGATTGTATTTTGCATACCTTAGAAGCTTAGAAATATTTTCTTCTGTTGTCATTTTCGTAGCGGGTTATCCTCAGTAGATCTTTCCTCAAAAGCAGTGACAATACTATTTTAGTTTCATGTGTGGTGTATCAAGAAGTACATTATCCAATATGCTGTTCCATAATTTGAGACAAAATTGTGGGATTGAGGGAAGTTTGGGACATATATTTTAAGAAATTACGCGGCCGCATGTATCTTTTCTAGGTCAGTCATGTTCTCAGTGTTCATTTTATATTCTAAGTATTGCTTCAGTTGTTTAGCGTGAAATACATTTTGACAGAGCACATCTAAGATCAAGCTTCTTTTCATGTTTTCAGTTTCAGTATTACTGCATATATAATTACATTCATCGGTGTAAGATTTGAAGGGGAGTTGCGTGCTGTTTTTAACACTTAGAAAACTTATAGATTGACTCCTTCATTGGCGCATGTTGTTATGTTATTGAGATGATCATGTTGAATATAACGCTCTATATAACGGCTATAATTATATTTTATATATATCAGATATATTTACTCCTATTGCTGTATTGTTTATTTGGAAACAAACCTTCATCAAGCAAACATTCAGGTAGATCAATCTTAAGCCTTCCTCTATGTTCTGCGTTGTGCCCATCAGTTTTCATAAATAATAATCGATGGATTTCGGCACTGAAAAAAGACACGTTTGAAGAGTTTTAGATTAGTTTATATATGCAATTATGCGGAAGATTATAATATCGATCTTATATGCGCCAAAATGCACTTTCTAAATCTCATTTCCGTGAAGAATGCGACCCGAGGTTATTAATTAGTGCTATTTAGTTACAGGAATGTCAGTTCATATTCACTGTTGTTTACTGTGTTATAGATACGGAAATTGGAAAAATTAAGTAATTTTGTTGCAAAGAAATATAATGACCTAATTTTTCACAAAAAAATATAAAATTATTTCAATGTTTCTTAATTGATTTTTTAGTTACAAAATCTATGTCAATTACAACGTTTACAACCAATTATATTTTGGAAAAATTTTGGGGAAAATGTAAGTGGTTGTATCGACCCTACTATTTAGCTGGTACTTATATATTATCGATCCTCTAAGGATAAAAGGCATAGTCAACTCTAGGTGCATTTGGACTGAAACAAGTAAAAGAAAAAAAGAAAAGAATGCTGTAGATTCTTGTTTGTTGTGCTTGATGATGTCAGTAATGTCATTGATGTAGATGATGAAAAGAAGTGGGCCCAACAGAGTGCTTTGTGGAACATCACTACCGACTTTGGCTGCGCTTGACTTTACTCCTTCGACTACAACGTTTTGGGTTCTCTCTGTCAGAATACACTTGATCCATTGTAGTAACTTTCTAGAGACACCGATGTTGGATACTGTTTTCAAGATCTTATGATCAGCTTTGTCAAAGGCCTTGCTAAAATCAAGCTAGATGACATCCGTGTTGGAGCCCTCTCCCAAAGCTCTCAAAATGTCATCAAAGTGATGCAGGAGCTGTATTAGGCAGTTCCTACTATTACGGAACCGATGTTGGTTGGGATTCAACAGTCTGTTACTTTCAGGAAAGTAGATTATCGTGATCTCGGCACCCTCTCAAATACTTTGATGATATGAGAGGTGAGTGAGATCGGTCGGTAATTCAAAACTAGGACAACAGACTGAGAAAGAATATAGCCAGCATTCAGTGAGCTCCTCCACGGATTAGGAAGAGGAGATTCAAGTTGCTGCCGATACCTCTTCAAGACACAAGAAGGGAACCTATAGGGCCTAGAGCTGAATTGTATTTAATTTGGTTTATTACCGCTATGGCATCGGGGACGCAAAACGTTATGTCCGATATAGTGTGTTAACATCACTGATACAGCCTAGATTGGCCATATCAGGATTGCTGAAAAAAGAGCAGTATTGTTTCTGAAATATCTCGCCCATGGTTTAGGTATTATCATGAAGAGTAGTATGAGAGCCAACAGTGGAGATAGTGACCTTGTGTTTTTTCGCAAAAGAGAAGAACACTTGCGGTTGAGTTTGATTTTCTCAATGGCCTATTTCTCCTCCGCTGTTCTCTGGTTACTGATGATGGTCTTCATGTACTGTTGCAGGTTATACTTTTTGGATTGGAACAGGGGGAAAGCCATCGAATATATGTGTAGCTGTTGGTGGTATTCAAGTTGCTTATTTTTTTTTGTTTCTTCTTTTTATTTTTCTGATAATAATTCCTATGTTTTGGGGTAATTCTGCACATAGTTTTGTTCACATGTTTTGGTGGGGTGTGTTTTGCACATATGTTTGTGACAGTGTATACACAGATCTGCCAAGATATTTTGATGCTGGAGGAGGTGTGCGCACGTGTGAAAGACCATTCAACATACGATAGCTCATTCATGATTCGTGTTAGACTTCTATTATACAATGTAATAGCATATATATATATATATATATAATATATATATATATATATATATATATATACATACTATTATTTTGCATAATAGAAGTATAACATTTCGTTCTCTATTGAAATAACCTGTCCATTTTACCCTATAAGCAGACATTAAAATAAAAAAAGTATTTTACAGGCTTTTCAGTCATTGGATTTACCTGTTATCGATAGATTCTTTCACTAACAATTGAAAAAAATGTCCATTTTACATCTACATAATATTCGCAGCAAAAAGAATTGGTATGGAAAATAATATAGAAATGAAAGTATTTGAGGAAAGAATTTAAAACTGCTGCAAGAATATTCTAAAGCTAGACTCAAAACCACATGTCACGTAGAAGCTGACTTGTTAAAGAATTCATGTCCGTCTTGAAGGTGAACCTATTCAAGTGAGATCTGCAGTAAAAATATAAGGGCACGTGATTATATGCAGCAAAAAACTGTTTTCGGCATTAACATTTCTACCATAATTTTGTTTTTCATTTTTCTATTCATGATTAAAACAAAGGACGCTTGTCTTTCTGGAACTTGGCTCATACTATAGTGGATATTGCAATATATTGGTTTCAAATTTTGGCACAAGACCAGCAATTTCGGACGAAGGAGAAAGTCGATAACATCGACCCCCAATTCTGAACTAAAAGTTATTTTATCGACTCCGAGTGCGAAAGGTAACGTAGCTATCAGCGGAATTTGATCTCAGACCGTAAAGACGGACTAAACGCCACTAAGCATCTCGCGCGGTGTGTGCTAACGATTCTCCCAGCACACCGCCTTAATATGGTAATATCTTAATTACATCTAAGAATTGTCGTTCACTCTAGGCGTACATTACCTGCTGAATACGGACACCAAAAAATATCGTGAATAAAAAAAGTGTTCTGCGTAGCAATCAGAACATGTTAAGTTAATAATAATCATGCACAACGAAACTAAAAACTGTGAAGCTACACACATCGACCTTGCTGATGGTCCAGCTTCTGGTGCTGGTACTATTTGACAAACAATGGAATAAGAAAAGAGATGTTTTATATTAAATCAGAAACAACATAAACCTTTAATAAGTAAACAATCTAGGCAGCCCCATTTCATATTAAACATTATATATCAATCACTTTCTATAGACCTAAGATTTATTAGTGGTATATATAGTACAGACAGATTATTATTCCAATTGTATATACGATTAACTACACACAATTGATGATGCGTCTCAATGCTGTATTTAAGAACATACGCTACACAAATTATACTGCACTTAATAGACTCCAGATGCCCACTAATAGAAGGTACCGAATAATGTTAAAACTCGAAGCACTAAATACTAATTATAAGACCGCTGGTAAAGACAACCTCACTAAAATCAACTCCGAGACATATAAAGTCATGAATAAACTAAAACTCTTGGACCGAACTGAACAATCAAGACCTGCAAATCTAGAATAAACTTAAAGGACCACAAACAGAACTTTTTTGATAGCCCAGCAGTTCGACTCATATGCCCTACTAGATCGGTTTATTTAAGTAAATCTATACTTGATAGGATTATACCTCAACTAATTCCTACTATACACTTTATGTTCCAATACAGGTGAGGTCACATATTGGTTTATCTCTGTAGATAATAAATGTAAATACTCCTTTCTGCAATTCGATATTAACGCGTATCATTCTAGCATATCTCCTATATTTCTTCATAAAGCCTTAGGTTTTGCTAGGAATTTTTCTTCTATAAACTAAAGATAAAATTGATAAACTGTGAACGAGACGTGACACTCCAAGCAATTTTGATATTGCCATGAGACATGACGACAAGGCCCAGGTCATTGATCGTGTTTGTATCTACCTCTTACACTGTCTCAAGTGTATATTCTCTGATCTTCGAGGGGGTTTGTACAGGGATGACGCTTTATTTGTTATCCGTAATAATAGTAAAGTAGTCTTAGAAAGGACGCGCAAAAAACTCAGGAATTTTTTGGGAAACTTTTTAGCTCAGTATCATATAGGATTGACTTAAATATATACGTATACATTGTACTATAATATAGTAAGGAACTTTGTCCTGTATGTATTCTACGTTCTTTCCAACTCAATGTCATTCTCCACCGAAGATATCCCTTGAAATTAATAATATGCGGTTTTGTAACTGTATTTCCTTGACTGCTGTGTGTTTTATTTACAAAGTCGGGAATAAGAAATCAAGTAAAAGCAAGTATTATAAACATGCTCGAAACCTCATACCTGCTTGTCAGGTTGTATGTAAATAGTATTGATCTGATTATATACTGAATATGTTTGATAGGTTATATAATTAAGAAGAAAATATGAAGAAGAATCAACAGAGGAAAAGAAATGAAAATGTTAGAATTAAAGAATGGAAGAAAGTTAGAATAGTGAAAATAATGTGCTATACATTCTCAGGTTAAGACAGAAAAAAATAGTGATGAAAACAAAGAAAAACTTTGCAACATGAAAACTTCCGCTGCCTGTCTGAGATAACGTTGCAAAGGTATTTTGAGCAATTTAAAACTATTGATCCGTTAAACATGATAAGTGAGTTGTCAGCTCAGGATTTCATCGAATGGATGGATACATTTTCTTTCTATAACCGCAAAAATTTCCATTTGTGCTTTGTTTCACCATATTTTATTTCTTCTATTCTGTTTATTCATCATTATATACGAAACATTTATAAGTCTCGCTGTCTGTTCTGCACCTAGGTATTAAGTCTAAATATACAATGGTAGTTCACAAGTTGACAGATATTCTAAGATAACCTAGCACTTATTCTATTGACACGGAATGGATGAAAGCAGTATCTTCCTCAGCAGAATATGAAATCAGAAAGTATAGAGCCCAAAGAAATACTACAATTTTTTTTGCCCGATATGCTAATATTCTGCCAGCTACCTACTATATCATATGAAATAATAAACATATTTTGTACGAGTATTATGGATTACTCCCGAGTAATAGTGTAATTATTTAGTATAATAAAACTTGTGAGATTTTTGTTTCTTTGCATAAGATTTTAAGTCGTCAAATAGAAAAGAAGTGACATTTTCTCTCCGTATCCTATTATCTGCAGCAAGCATGCACTGGACAGAGATTTAAGCATCATCGCTTTTTGTTTTTGTTTTTTTATTATACATCTGATTCATTAGAGGAGGAATTCTAAGGACTCACGAGTTTGATTTATTCGGGATAAGAATACGAATACCTGGATATTTCAGGTAGCTGGCAAATTTAACCCTAGAGAAATTTATTGACATTAATGGAAACAACGAACCAAACAGAAAATATCTCCGGTCAGCAGCCATACAATTCATGCTCATTAATTCTAGCAACGCATTTCCGTATTTGGAGGGCAGAAGAGATTTTGAGTAAAGTAATTCGGAACTATCTTACATACACACACATGCACATACATACATATATACACTTACTCACACAGGTATATATATAATGGGTAAATAGTATGACATGTATAAATTGATGATGAATAAAGCACCGTCACAGTTTCGATTACCTGTAAATCCGTAGATTCATTGGAGGAACGTGATAATGGCGGTTGGGATAACAGTATTAATAAAATAGGAGATGGAATTTGTAATAAACTTTATTGGCTACAACACGTGTTTCGATTCGTTCTGGGTCTCTTCAGATACATCAATAAAAAGTCTCACTAGAGATTTCTTGAGTCGATCTAATTCAAGAATGAGTAAAATCAGAGAGAAATTATTGAAACGCAAAAAATTCAAATATGAACCTGGAAAATACATTCTCGTTTAGAGAAAAATGACGTAATCAGCATTCGCTGTTGTAACTGTTAAGAGAAAAAAAAGGAGGCAGAAGTTGAAAGAAAGATAATACTTAGAGGAAATTTTTTACGTGTTCGTGCTTAGACGCATATGTACATACAAAGAGATATGTATATACGCGCTCACACACGCACATCTAAGTATATGAGCATATACATACAACTAGATACACACACATAAGTACACGTACGGACGAATATATATATATATATATATATATATATA
>NC_068990.1:80337737-80350576 GCF_001194135.2 Octopus bimaculoides | reverse complement strand
TATATACATATATATATATATACATATATACATATGTAAAGACACATATATCTATAAGTATACACGCATACACACACACACATATATATACATGTATATATGTACATATATACATATACATATGTGGATCTAGATTGCAAGATCATATGTCAAATACAAGTTATTCGAATATAGTTCCTCAAGTTCAGGTGTATTAAGTGTTGTGGGCGCCATGTATACATCAAATGGTCCAGATTTTACTATGTGAATGTGTATTTATCTGCGTGTAGGCATATGGGCAATTGTTCAATGAAATTTTCATAATGCGCTCCTTTGTTAACATTGTCGAGAGTGACTCCTCGGAGCATAAGTGACAGGGACTCTCGTTGTAGGAACTCGCATGTCTAAGTATGGACAATGCAATGTATTTTGTTTTCGTTTCCTTAAGCCTCCAGATAAAATAATTGATAGATTGATAGATAGATAGATAGATAGATAGATAGATAGATAGATAGATAGATAGATAGATAGATAGATAGATACATGCACACAACCTCGCACGCACACAATGCATGTACGCACATACACACATATGAATATATCTGTCATATATATGTTCTTTTGTATTAACTAGGCAACGGATTTGAGCTTATATTCATATCTAGTGAATATATGAAGTGAAATAGGTCGTGATATCTGCCCTTGGAATATCCCCTGTTTTGAACCACAGACCTTTAGCTGAAAGTCCTAAATAAGCTTAAAATAGATGTATTGTTTGTGATTGATTTCGTTACCTTTTATATCACGAGCACACACAGCAGGTGTGCTAGGTTTCAACAGAAGATAATTAATGTACAAAGAATATTTCCTTTCTTACCTTATTGTCTTCCGGCTATTTATATTTTGTAAGAATCTTATTTAAATGAAACACGGTATTGTCGGAAAACATCAGTTGCCTGACCTGTAGCGGAAAACGGCGATTGCAAGAAAAACTTGGACAATTATCAACTTTCTGAAGGAATTTAAATTTCCACACGCATAATACAATGTTGAGAATTTGTTGACATTTTGTCAATACACTTCAGTAAATATATATTTATATCTTACACATGAAAGCAGTGGTTCTTTAACTACAAGTGGGTGTTGTGACACTCATGCCAGCTTCAAAGTTAAAAGAAGCGAATGTGTCAAAACAATTTAAACATCTTGAATACTCAATGCATGGAAGTTGTCAATTTTTTATGACTCTTAAGTATCTTTGAAATTCTAGAGTAGTTCCATATTTTTTGTTCATGGTATACATATTTAAAACAATGATGCTTAGTCATTTACATCAGCATTCCTCTTTAGATTTCAATGTTTCTTTCTTCCCATCAGTTGACGAAATTTATAGAAATTCATGCAACGTTTCGACACAATGGTTTAAAATATTGGCACAATGCTAGCAATTTCGAGGGAGCGGGTAAGCCGATTACATCGACTCCAGTGCTCAACTGGTAGTTATTTGATCGACCACGAAAGAATGAAAGATAAAGTCGACCTTGGTGAAACCAACGGTTCTACATATTAAAAGTTAGTTTCTGCAGATAATTCACATTCTAGGGTAAGCCTGGTCGGCCTTTATTGTAATAAACGGTCAGCTATGTTTCTTTTGAAAATTGAATCTATGCTATATTGAAGATGTCACATACGCACTCACACACACATACACGCACACATACATACACACATACACAAACATACACACATACACACACATACACACACACTCACACACACAAACACATATATGACTTAGTCAACAAGAATGAGTACAGCTGGCAGAAACGCTAGCACGCCGGGCAAAATGCTTAGCGGTATTTAGTCTGCCGTTACGTTCTGATTTAATCCCTTTGTCTGTCCTTGTTTGTCCCCTCTATGTTTGTCCCCTCTATGTTTATCCCCTTGTGAGCAATTAAGAAATAAGTATGAGTACGGATGGATATTTACTTTTTTAATTACTACAGTTGTTTCCCCGCAACGTGGTTCTTCAGGCGTGCAGGTACTTGATTATGCAACTGTTTCCCTGAATTATGAGACCTAGTTGTTTCTCCTCATGTGATATGTAAATATTGTCTCCGTAAGTTCACATTCTCGGCTTCAAGAACGTCGTCCCTGTCTGTCGTGTCCTCAATTTAGTAATAGTGAATGAGTTTATTACGGAGTGTTGTTGCTGAAGGAACATTGGCCACGACGGACAGAGAGGATGTTCTTAAGCCGAGAATGTGAACTTACGGACAAAATGTCTATCCATACACGACAGATGCCCGAACGCAAACCTGGAAGCACTATTGGATAGCACAGGGTGAAATCTGAAGGTGGTTCTATACTGTACAATACTACATTCTTAACAGAATATAACATTTCTTGAAATCATCTCCCCATTTCCTTGATAATCACTCACAATTGCATTTTGGTTTTCGTTTGCATTCTCCCACTCAGATAAATCTTTTTCGCAATCCAAGATTTGTGTCCGGCTTTGAGTACACCATGCAAATATCTAAATTCATGTCATTGGCGACCAGCACTTATTTTCTAAAATCTTGTGCGTGTGTGTATGTGTGCGTGAGTGTTTGTTTATCCGGCTGGCTGGCTACCTGTCTGCCTGATGTCTGCATGGGCGCCTGCTTGTGTTCATGAGTATATATAATATCGTGATTTAGCTTCGCGAATAAAGATGTGTGAACAGAACGTCTACTGCAGTCTTGTTGGAGCTTAAGTTTGCTAATGAGGCTATACTACTTCCCTGATGATCTAAACTGGATTGAAATGTAATTTCCTGAAGGAGCGAAACTTTTTTAATGGAAGCTCACATTGACACAAGACCACACACACCTTGAAACATGTAATGCACTCAGTTGAACAAACGTATAGACAACTGAAAGGTATTAGCAAAGATGATTCGGATATATTTAAAATCAATAGGTAAAATGCATGTAGCTGAATATTGTGATGAGAATTATATGCAAATAATATTATTACGAGTCAACTTGCTGTCTCTGTTGTGTGATTGCATGCTCTGTTTCAAAAAAAGCAGTGAACTTTTCTTCAGAATACGCTTTACTGCTTGTGAAAATATGTCATATTAGATAATGAAGTCTTCGCTATCAAATACGGGACGAAGAGATCTGAGATCTATTCCAAAAGAATTGACTTGCGATAAAACAATATCAACATCAATAACAGAAACAAACACATTACTAGCAATAATTATGATAACATAATATATTTTGAAAGGCTAGACATATTCAAGACAAAATTATATGAATATTATTGACAATTATTAAAAAATTGTAAACATAAATATTGTACTGCTTATATTTTGAATTGCGGTAACACAGAATGATTTTGTGCTTGTTTTTGTTGTTGTTGTTGTTGTTGTTTTCTCGTGATGGTGGTGGTTTGATATAGTGACGGTGATGATGATGATGATGATGATGATGATGATGACAGTGATGATGATGATGATGACGACGACGACGACGATGACGACGATGACGACGCTGATGGCGACGACGACGACGAGGATGATGATGATGATCATCATCATCATCATCATCATCATGGTGATAAATGATGATGATGATGACGACGACGAAAAAAATATAGAATCACAGCTGCAACCATGAAAAACATCGTCGGCGTCTTTATCAACTTTATCATATGCGTGTGTCTATGCGAGTGTTAGTTCTAGTTAAAATTTAGGAATCTAGATATTTCATCTTTATTCACGCACAGACCCACAGTGAATATCAATTTATGAAAACATGATATGTAACTCCTTTGCTTCCACTTCTCCTAATCTGAAATAGGAATCTTTCCGGCAGTGAAGACTTGGCGAGAGAGTAGTCTATTTTAGTAGGGAAACAGAAGAGAAGGTATGTCAGTCATATTAAATTTAAGAAGATTAAAGAAGACATCAGTTTGGCAATGATTGATGGTTGTAATGATATACAAATGCTGACAATATTCACTATTTATATACCAGGAAGTGGTAACGTTTGAAGTAACCACAGTACTACGGGTGGTGTGTTCACATTATACTTCATTCATTGTAATTTTTGTTTTAAGCAAGACGCACATATCTGATTATGAATTCGTTATTACATATACAAAACGTTTGCCAACAGGAATCAGAATTTGTAATTTCATATGTATAGTTTAGTACGTTGCTGTTCTAATTTCAGTCTCACAAGATAACAATATTTTAGATTTTATCTATGTTTCAAGAAAGTACCACTCAACAATTCATTACATCTCTACTTGTCTGTGAATTACTTATGCCTACTCTATGCTTTGTCTTCTATAATTACAATGGATTCTTTCCAGTTTAAGTAGATTGCTCTGCACTACAAGCAATGAAACTCATCTGGCCGCTCTGCATCGTCTCATCTTGAGCTCTTAACTATGCCGTAGACTGGAATTCGTTTGTTAAACAGCAAGTTGTACGACGAGGCAGAGGACAATGATTCTTTGCAGAATATAAGTAGTTTTATTTTAAATTAAGATGATTTTATTATGTACAAGTAAAACTAAATTACAAATTTGTGCAGATGGGTAAGGAAGAAACCAAGAATCACCACATATGAGTTTCTTTAAAGCAAATAATTCAAGCATCTAGATAATTGCGGGTGATGTTATGAATACAAATCTCAAAAATACTACAGAAGAACCAGGAAGGCAGGAATCATTTATAGCATCCCGATCTTATTAATATATATTTTCTTATTTGGACACACCAGTGGTTTGCATGGAAATTTAAGATATTGAAGGGGCGAAGATATCACAAGGCAGACACCAACTAACGAAAGGTCAAAGATTAACACAATTACAGACGTATAACCTACTTTCCTTCAATTTATAAAACAGTGGTCGCAATATCCCACAGAATTATGGTGGATAAGAGTAGAATCACTTCCAGAAAGTAAGATGTAATACTAGACAGTCTTAAGATTGTAATGATCCATTACTAATCAACAAAGCTATTATCTGAGAGACTGCAGTTGGTGAGAGAAGTCTATGAACATTACATCTGTTGATTACCAGAAGGATTTTGAGCACTGTACTCTACATGTTGAACTTAGAATGAAGAAGTAATCGATAATAAGTCTGTGGAATGAGACAAAGAGGATTATAAAATCTAACAATATTTCTACTGGAGAAAATTACTTCAATGAGACTTAATCTTTTCAGATTATTTTGTCTGAGCCTCACACATTTAACAGCATGTTAAACAAGATTGAATTCGGATACACATGCTCTGGGAAGGCAATCAACATTTTGTTTCTCTTTGGACACCCTGATGCTGTTTGCTACAGATGATAAACAAATACAAACGGTACTATAGATTCGCCAAAGAAAGTTATATAATATCCAGGCTTGAAAACTGAGCAATTGAAGACTCGCAGAGAACGAAATTAGAACACAAATACCTTGTTGAATAAAGAGATAAGAGAACTAGATGAAACTCAAATTTCTAAATATGTTGTGCATTTCACTAGACAGAATACATGAAGTACACATGAAAGAAAAAATTAGAAAGAGAAAGATATATTAGAATAATGCTTGAAAGCAGATATAAATACTAAAAGAAAACAGAAATACTCATCACTGGTCTAGCTGTTCTAGTAAAAAATATTACTTAAAATATTCTAAACAGTTCCTAAATGACATGAATACAAGAACATATGGATTTTTGTAACCAGAATACTATTATAAGAGATCTACTAGTAAAGAAAAATTGGAAATTATTACAAATAGCTACAAAACACATGTAAACTAAAATATTTTTCTGTTTTCAAAGTACCCGAGAAATGCAAAACAGATGCTGAAAACTCGAACAGTTAGGATAAAAGAGGAGAAGAAAGAGCAGAAATTGTGTAATACGTAAACACCAAGCCAAAGAACGGTTGCAGAATGCCATGCTTAACCGGTGGTGATAAAAATGCCTGTACATAGCCAATAAATGACTAAGCTGAACAACACTAAAATATGGAAAAAGATGGAAAGGCATAATATTAGCTGAGAAATGCGGGTCACAAAAGTAGAACAGAAGTATTCTTAATTACAGAGCAGGATCGAAATCTTACCTTCAAAACGTATCAAAACTCTGGAATAAAAGCGAAATGATCAATATATAGAAAGCGGTAAGAAACAATTATTCACATTGTTTCAGGTATTACCGTTTGTAGTCCAGATCGAATACGTTTCCACAGACTTCTCCTAGTTGATTTTTTTTCATACACTTCATGTTATACCAGTAATATGAAATATCAAAGGAGACGAAGTTGCATAAAACACTCCCCAGAAAATATCAGACAATGACAAAGTGACCATATTTTGTGGTATGTCAATCACACACACACACACACAAACACACACATACACACACACACACACATACACACACACACACGCACACACACACACACACATACATACGGTCTGCCTAATTCTGAATGACATTGCTGATAAGGAGCTCGAGCGAAAGAGTGCTTTCTTGTAGTAATATATTTCTAGCAGACGATAATGTATCTCAACGAAATTTATATTCAGTTATACAGTTCTGAAAATGGCGATAAACAGAATTTGAAAACCGATGACAGAAGCAACAGTTGTTTCAAAAATCATTAAATAGTGTACCGAAAATTACATAACTGACCCTAAAGATAAACAGATTAACACAGCATATAAAGATAGCTTTGGAGTCATACATTTGATATCATCTCGAAACTTCGTAAAACATCACCTACACGAGAAAAGCGAATTCCGGAAGACTGACGTTCTTGGAAGAAAAGATTGGATGCAGTGATATAACTGAGAGATTAGGCCCAAAATTAGGATAAAAGATAGGGTACCTGAATGGGAGTAACCTGAGCCCAGCCTCGTAAGAGACGCAAAAGCTATTAAAGTTATAGAACATGGATGAGCACGGATAGAGTGCACCTCTAAGTAGGGGTTCTATTATGTCAGTAATCAGAAGATAAACCGATACACAGTATTTCGCTGACAAATACATTTATGCAAAACCACCACCTGTATCTAATGCAAATTTCCTTTAATCTACCTGGAATTGATAAAATCCGTAGTCATAGTACCTGGGCGCATCTAATGGATACTGGCCATCGACTAATATATATGTATGCGTGTCTAACATGGGGCTCGATAGTATCGACTAACTCCTCCTTCTGATGCCGGGCTTTATTCCAATGCTACAAGCAATTATTACATGGATTTAATATTGCCCAGTCATTACTGTCTGTGTTTAAATTCCACACAGGGAACCATCGCTGTAAATCACTTAGTAGAAGACAGTTATCATTAAAACACTAATTTCGATTGAATGCGTTGTATATTCTATCTGGAGCTAGGCATCCTCTAGTGTATAAACAAAAGGTTAAAAAATGTTCTGAAAGCAAGGGATATGAAAATGTATGAGGACGGTGGCATGTTTCCTCGTTTTCTATCTGTTATTAATAAATTGTGTTTTTGAAATTAAGTTTTACTTTCAGTATTTCCTTCTGCATTTTTTTTTTGTGTGTGTGTCATTTTAATTAGAGTTCTTATCTTCGTAGACGTTGAAAAAATTGCCATTACTAACATTGCTTGTTAAATTTCTGTGTAGTTCGAATTGACTTTTTTTACACGTTAATACATAAAAAATGGCGTCAAATAATCTGTAAGAATTTTCGTTTTAAATACAGCATTAAATTCCGTGAAGGCACACACACACACACACACATACACAAGTGTGTGTATGTATATGTGTGTGTAATTCATCTGCATATCCTGTCTGCATAATCGCATATACACACATACACACATATATATATGAGTGTTTGTGAGACTGTAAATTTGCATATGCTAACAACCTCACACCCACACATATAAACAAGAAAGGATATGTATGTGTTTATCTGTGTGTATATGTATGTATATGTGTGTAGATGTGTGTACGATTTTGGGCGTGGGGGATTTTATGCATTCATATGTCTATAATTTTCATGTTCCTACTGACGATTGTGGTTGCATATTATATGAGTGTGTATGCATGTATATGCATAAAGACAAACTCACACATGCGTATATATATATATAGACGCATATGTACATGTGCAAGTCTCTGAGCATATGTGTGTGTGTGTGCGTGTGTTTGTGTTTGTATTTGAATCTGTGTCTGCGAATATGTATCTTTATGTGTGTGCTTTATCCATTAATTCCGAGATTTTAGGATGTAATATATTCAAGAGTTAATATGATTTACTTCAATTAACATAGGAAACCGTTTAGAAAAAATATAAGCCACATTAATATATGTATATATATATATATATATATATATATATATATATATATATATATATAAAACCAATTTTAGTTATTAAAAAATCTCAGTAATGTTTATTTTTCACTTTATTTTTTACTTCCCCATAATTACCAATCTTAATATTATAACAGTCTTTTATATCGATCACGCTCCATCATCTCTTACAAATATTACTCACTATATTCTTATTCTGAATACATTAACGCTACCCACAATATGTTTTCGATAAATGTATTGATATTAGCTTCCTGTATGGTGAATATATTGATATAATATGCGTTATAATTATATCTGTTATAGTATAAAAATAGCCGAACCAGTGGGACGGGAGACCAAAATATAAGGGACGAAAAGACTGTCCAATGAATGGTGATATGCTGTGTCCATTGAAAAGGCTCTCAATATGCCACAGGTCAATGCATTTAGATATACAGGTGTTCCAAGGAGATATGTTGAAGCTAAAATAATGAGTCTATGTAGTATTACAACTCTACTTCCAATTCCAGACAAGCTGCAAGGTTAGCAAATAGGCTGATTCGTTCAGGATTATAAGGTTCAGCGTTCAATTTCTGGCCCGGAAACACATTGTGTATTACAACTTAGGTTACTCTAGTCTATCAAGATGTAACGAGAACCATCTTATTGTAGATGCAACAATCTGCCCTAGCTGCCACTGCCTTAATATCCTTACTACCATAATCTGAACTTCGGCCGTTTGATATTGCTGGATTGGAACTCGAAACACCATGTCCACCTGTTGAACAATATCCATGTCCACCATTTCCTTCATAAGTAAATGTTCGTTATTGTTTACTGCCTAAAGTGTAATATTTGTGGTCTTATCGCTGTTATGTTTGACAGACCTGATTTATAGTATTGTTGCTATTGTCCAGTAACCAAAAGTGAATTATCTATATCATCTTATCAGTGCTTTGATTGACATATCTAACTCACTACTAGAATTTTATATTAATAAACATATTTGGAAAGAATACGGAAATATTATCCGAACAAATAAAAGGCTTCAAATAAAAGAAGGCATTCTATCAGTGGAACGATCTGTTTTCAGAGTGTATGTTTCAACAAATATTGGTTTTATAAAAAACATTACAGAGAAACCAGATAAAACGAAAATATAAACAGCTCAGAAGTCATGACATAACTCGTTTGTAATAAGTTTCAAGATGGATAGTATTTCATGATGCTGTGAAAGTTGGGATGTTTTATTGACAGCCGCAGGACTAACAGCATGAATAATTTTGCAGATGCACAGATTACAAAGAACTAAGCATGAAACAAATTTTGATATAACAACTGAACAGAAATCGAACTTCAAGAGCTTAGTAAGGTTAGTAAAAACTCCAAATGAAATTTATGTACTTAAAACTAGACAATGCACACGTTAAACAAATAGTTAATTATACACTGTACCGAAACAAAATGAACGCCTATGACATATAGTACCAGTATAAAAGTTCGACTAGCGTCAGGTCCAATAAACTGCATCACTAAAAAATAACTATATTACATAAAATACGTAGCAATATGATCGGCAGAAACCACTGCACAAAAACAACTCAACACTTTACAAAACAACGAGGGTATCTCTGCGTTGATCTGTTGCAACTAAAACGAAACTTCTGAGAGCAGGACAAATTGGATAATGTGAAACTATGTACGCTATTCATGGGAAAAAATAGTACTACGTTCACATTTAGGAGGTATGGGACCTGATTTATCATAGATCTACCCGAGTAATAATCAGTTGCAACACTCAAGACCCGAGAAATGACTTTAAGTATATATGGAAGTTCATTACACAGGACTCTATTTTGTAAGCAATATCCATGCGTCGTGAAGGTTTTGCCGGACTGCCACACTGTTATATAGGCCATAACTACCACATGTAGAAATATCCAATATGGTCTTCAACCTGATAGGTGCACTGTGTTTATGAAGCACTCTTTCTGTAATTGTATTGAATTCTTTGACTCTCCACCCACGTGATATAGGTTATGGCTTACCTAGGTTATGCGTAGGTAATAGCAACACCAGAAGAATAAAACCATAGTATTCAACATTTAAACAAATCAAACGACACCAGCAAAAAGAAATGAAAGTACCGTCAAGTTAACTTGACAGTTAGCAACAGCTGCATTGTTTCTACTATTGTCTACTGAGGATAAGATGTTTCATTAAGGTAATGTAGTATCAACATAATATAGTTAATATAAATGTTGAGACGTAATTAGTTTTCTTGTACCAACACAAGAAAATAACATTCCTTATGATTGATTTTGTGTTCACACATTATTAAAGAAGGATATTTTTTTTATTATAAGGGAAGGAAACATTGTGATGTGAATACGAATTTTTTCCTCGATTACGTGGTTTAACGTCGATCTAAACGTTTGTGTTTGATATTGTATAGCAAAAGTTTACCCGGATATGCAGTTTCTGTACAATTTCGTGAATAATAAGAGCAAACTATCGCTTGGCTTCACATCACCACATCACGCTTGGTTGATTCTAGTGGACTCTCTTTTGATGTAAACATTTAGTTCTTACTTTAACAGTAACTTCCTCCTTTCCTCTCACTAGTCTTAAAATTCTGCGAGGTGTCTTGGGTGCTGCACTTCCCCCATGACATAGGCATCATCAATACATCGTTTTATGTCCAAATCTACATGTATGGTAACAAAGGCCAGTACAAGTCTTTCTGAATTCGGAGAGCTAAGCAGTGATATGTATAAATGCAATGATATTCCAAATTCAAATGCACTTGTAGAATTTTTGGACTAATAAATACACCACTCACTGTATTTTGTCATAGAGAAAATTTCTCAGTTTTGACAATAGTGCAAATAAACATAGATCAGTCCGCAGCGCCCCCTTTCCAGATTGTGAGATGCAGCATTTCAGTGAAGTCGTCTCCTCTTCGGTCACAGACACTAGGCAGAGGTCACTGCGAACTGAAGAAAGAGAGTCATTCTCTTATACTATTTCAGTCACCGTACGATGCTTATAGTTCTATGCAGTGGCTCACCGCAAGTAAATTGCGAAGTAGGAGCGTTAAGCAATGATATGTATAAATACTGTCTGCTCAGAAAATATTGTGAAGATTACCAGACAACAGCAAATGCAATTGCAACAGCTTATTCTCTTATTTGCAAACCTCGGAGACGCAAGAAATGGTTGTTGCTAGTGTAGTGCCATCAGATTCTTTTCCAAGGACGACCAAAGAAAAACCAAAGTATTACATCGATAGCACTCATAACTGCGTAGGTGGAGCACTGGGTATTAGAAACGCTTTCTCGTCTAATAAGGAGTCAATGAGTGACACAGTGGATCACTCAGATAGTACCAACAGTATTTATTTGATCAGTAAACAGGGAAAGCCTAAGCTGAACCTGTTATCATGTAATTTGTTACCCAGACCACAAGCCATGCATCACTAACAGTGACAGGAGAAAAGAGACAGTGAATAAACGCAATGATTAGCCAGTTATAACATTAGGGATTCATGAGAATAATCAGAAAAGGTAAATGGTGGATGTAATTCAAAATGGAAAGCGGTGGACATTCAGTATTCTTAAAAGACTTACACTGAAGAAGAATGCAACAGTTAAATCATAAAATGCCTTCTAGGGAAGACTTGGACCATGAAATGGTCACTGCAAGAATTACACTCAATGGTATTTTCGAGGCGAAACATGAGGCCTGTATTTTCTGTACTAAGGCGCACGCACTAAGGTATGACGGGACTGAAGTTGATCGACGGACTTTTGTGACAAAGAGGAGTCGTTTCGCCGCAGACATTATTTCTTACTGAAACAGAGGGCCGAGGTGATCCGATCTCGAATAGATTTAGTCAGGCTTTTTAGCTATTCCCCAAACGTTTCGAGTGGTGCGACGCACAAGTAACACCGGGATTCAATGATTTCGATATTCGTGCATCTGTCATCCTTGTGGCAAAGAAAAATATATATACGTTTTAATATTATTATTATATCATTGATATTGATTTAACTACTCGGACTGGTACCAATTAATAATTGTTAGTTGTTACATTACTCAACAGAGTATGTTTAGATCTCTGTAAATAGATTTCACGCTCACATATTTTTAAAACTAGAGGTTTCATTCAGGCACCGTTTTCAATATACGTATCATTAAGTCCGGATTCTTGTAATAGCTTTTAGCATCAGTGAGTTGGTTGACATTCACTTTTCTGTGAATCAATTATCGGGAATCAGAACAACATCGGTTTTCGTCCAATTCCTCCGGAAATAGTAATCACGTTATTAAAAGAGAGCTTCGGTATCTTAATAGGTTGCAGTTTGATATTTATAAATATATCTCGAAATATTTGTGCGTTTAGGTGTATCGCTGCTATCATGTTTTTCTGTTTCCTTCATATTTACAAATTATTGAATATATATATTCATATATATTCATAAATGAACACACACACGCACACACACAGAGGCACACA
>NC_068990.1:80332072-80337000 GCF_001194135.2 Octopus bimaculoides | reverse complement strand
GCTGCTTTCATCAGAGCCGTTTCTGACAGCCGGAAATAGCATTTTGGTCGTCAGTAATGGTTCTGATGAAAGTAGCGTTAATTTTTTTATAGGTCGTTCAACTTTTCTCAGCTGATCTCTAAACTAATTAAGTAAACCTATCAGTAACGAACCTATAATGACTATTGAAAAAAAATGTAAAACAAATTCTTTCCAATAAAGGAAAAATATGTAATGACCAATGATCATTATTTATACCTTATCTTATATACATATATGAGCTCGCGTGTGTGTGTGTGTGTGTGTGTTTATGTATGTATATATGTATGTATGTATGTATGTATGTATGTATGTATGCATGTATGAAGGTATGCATGTGTGTATGTATGCATGTATGTATATACACAATTGCAACCACACATACGCACACCTATATACATGCATAAACTGCTACATAGACTTGCATATGCGCATATGCACATATAATCAGATATGTATGAGTAAACTGTACATCTACCCATAATTATTTATTTAGATTTTCTTGAATATATACTTATTTCCATATATAAAAATATATATCTGTACACACACAGTATGCATGTAAACTATTTATACGTTTACATATGCGTAGACTTAAATGCACGATTTTTCACATGTATTTTACAAGATACGTTTATTCACATATTTAGAATGATGCATGTATTATTATATATAAATACTCAAATACTCGATAGTGTATACATATATATGTGCAAGTGTTCACGTACACAGACACGCACGTGTAAAGATATATAATATGATAATGAAAGTAAATATAGGATCGACATTGTGACGTAAAATATAACTGAATTGTGTATAAAATATTTTATGAATAAATAAATGATTAGGTAAATAATATACGATAAAATAAAATGAAACATTAATGCAATAAAATATATATAAATACAACGGCGCAGAAATTTAAAAAAATGAAAATTGATTGCTGGAATATGCTACACATGAAATTAATAAATTCATTAATCTAATTTAGAAATTCATATAATACTAAAGGAGTATCTCTCTTTGCCAAATTGTTTGGCAATTTTTCTATGATATAAGAGTGTGTATAAGTAGTAATAAAATGTCTAGTAAAAGGCTATGTGGAAAACTGTTATGTAAAGGAAATGATGTCCGATTTCTTTTTTCCAACAGTTTGGCCGAAATTCCGAGGCCACAATGAAAAATATCTCCGTTAAAAAATTATAAAAGTTGATGAGATACACCTCAATGCTCAACTGGTAGTAACTGCATCGACTCCAAAAGTATGAAACAAGAAGTTAACTTCTGGTGGGGAAATTGAATTCAGAACGTAAAGCGCCGTAAGAAGTGCAGCTAAACATCTTGTCTGACGTGGTAGCGAATTCTGCCATCTCGCCGGTTTTGAGCGAAGTAAATATATCAACAAACAATTACACCAGCGACAGCAATACGTGTTTTAAGATAGCAGCGTACGAATCTTTATGTAATAATTCTTGTGAGTTTTTGCTACTGTATCTGTGATTGTCGTCATTGATGTTGTTAATGCTGTCATCTATAGTAGATGTCAGCAATAACAAATGATATTGTATCGGGTATCTTGATCTTGATTTTGATGGGTGAAGTGAATTTTGTTGTTGTTATCTACCCATATACGGAGGTTAAACTCAAGGCAATTTATGGATAAGAAAAGGAGCTTGTTGCTCGTTGCTATTATTGCTATTATTGTTGCCTACTATGTCCACTACTATATTCATAGATTGAACAACTACTACGTTCACTGTTGCTACTTGCATTCTCAATAGGAACTTTTTTCCCCTTCGGCGCTGCTTCCATTTTCGGTGTAATGTGACTTTTCGCCCACTCAGACATGTCTGAAGACACAGCTGCATGCCACGGAACTCCAGAGTAACAAAGCCACTGGATCAGCTTATACAATATGTACGTACATACACACAGACATACACATACACAAATGCACATACACACACACACACACACACACACACACATACATTTCCTACATAAATGTAGTAATGTCCAACTCTCTGATAATGATTTCTCAACATAAGGAAAATATACTTAGAAGCGATTGTCTTCCCTTAAGTAACGCACGCGCACTCTCACTCTCCTCATAAGTACAGTTCCTAGTGAGTCAACTATGTGATTATTTTACTCTAATATAATTCATTCACGTGTAGTATATGTTTATTATTCTGAGCATGACAAAGCAGCAATCAGTTCATTCAGCCTCTCGCACAATAACTAAATAACAGAGGAATTCCTAACCCATCTATCAAATCTGACAGCTTCAACTCTCTCGCTCTCTCTACTGGCCTAAGTGAATTGCTCAAGTCACACCCTTGAAAACACTAAGCACTTGCTTGCTCCAACAGTGTCCCTCACGATCTTAACCGCGTTAACAATCATGGCTCTAATGCAAGGCGGGAATAGATCAACCCTGGTTGAGTTAAATGGCCGAGATGATCTATTGTTCAACGACATGGAACCATCACAGAGGATGCATCCCAGAGCATCAGTTATATGCAACTTAAAAGTTTAAATACTAAATATATATTACTAACTGTACCAAGACATATCTTACTACGAGTGAGAAAAATATATTAATTCGTGAAGTAAATACCTGAACAAAGAATATAAGATGAGGAAATGTCTTCACCAACTGTTATCAGGAGAGATGGACCCTGAAATACTAAATTATATAACTTTTAGTCTTCTCATTTTTGTTGCTGTTGTTGGTGGTGGTGGTGATTGTAGTAGTAGTAGTAGGAGGAGGAGGAGGAGGAGGAGGAGAAGGAGGAGAAGAAGGAGGAGGAGGAGAAGGAGGAGGGAATTGTGGTGGTGTTAGTGGTGGTATTGGTGTTGGTGGTAGTATTGGTATTGGTGGTGGTGGTGGTGGTGATGGTGTTCGTGGTGGCGATGGTCTAGGAATTAGAGTTGATGTCATTACTGACAGTGTTGTTGTTGCTGTTGCTGCTGCTGCTGCTGCTGCTGTCGTTGATTTTGTTGTTGTTGTTGTTAGTGTTGCTGCTACTGCAATTTATCTGCATGTCAGCACTGATAAAATAAAACTAAGATCAAAAAACATTCTAAACTTCACCAGGCGACCATTTAGAATACGGGGGGGGGGTCTTTCCCCCATCCCCCCACAACAAAAATCATTTCCTGGGAAGTCTTCTTTTAAGAAAGCATTAACATGTGGTTCGAAGTATATTAGAGTACCATTTCTAGGAAGTCAAAGTAAACCACGGAGGGACTCCCTCATAGAAAAATAAATAAGTAAGCATACTGGCGCATATATCGTCGACACGAGAGAAATAAAAGAAAAGGCTGACTTGACAGCATTGTAACTTTAAAAAAAATAATAATATTAAAAGGAAATACAATCTGGGGTTATCCACTTTTCACCAATTCACTTCCATGGAATGAATGACTGTCATTAATGTACAAATCTGAAACAAAATCCAATAGCAAATTTAGAAAATGGCTTCCTGTAGATTATCATGAACGAAATATTTCCTTCATTTGAGTAAGTCTTGAAATAAAAGCCGAGTCTTATCTATATAATGGTAAATTTTGAGATTGGAAGGTGTAGGATGGGTTGAGGGATGTTTCAGATATTCTGCAACTCAGCAAGCGAGATTCTGTTGAACATGAATTTAATGCTATGGTATGTAAAGCATTCTATTGACAATAGACATGCCCCAAACTCACCCACACTCACTTGTAACCCACTTATTTATTACATATATTGAGTAATCCAATATACAATGCGTTTTTTTTTTTCAATTGCAGGAACTACAAGACGAAAGTGGACGGGATAAACTACCTGCATCAACTTGTTATAGAAGCAGGTAATAATTTTACCTTGACCCTATTCTTTGTGAAAATTTTGAAGAGTCCAGTTCGATTTTAACAGGTATTTTTTCAAAGCTATGAAAAAAGTAACAAAGGGGCATATTCAGCATATTTTGCTTTATGAGTTCAATAACGAAAACAACGCAACGGAAAGTGCGAGGAATATTAATGCAGTGTATGGGGATCGGACAATAAGCGCAAGCCAGGGTTAACAGTGCTTCCAAAAATTCCGAGCCAGAAACTACAGCCTAGAAGATGGGCCTCGTCCTGAAAGATTTGTAGATCTCGACGAGGATGTCCTGCAAACCCTATGCGAGCAGCTTGAGCGGCTTAAGTCAGCGCTGGAACAAAAACGGGTATCTTTGATTTCAAGACGAAAGGTGTTTTTCCATCAGGGTAATGCTTGGTCACATACAACGAGGATGACATTCCAAAGGCTGGAACAGTTTGAAATGATGCCTCACCCACCATATTCGCCGGACATTACCCTATCTTATTATCATTTATTCTATAGTCTTCAAAATCATTTGGACGGAAGGAATATGAATTCTGTAGATGAGGTCAGAACAGTACTGGAGGAGTATTTTTCGTCACGGTCAAGTGAAATTTTGGAAGAGGATCCTCGCAAGTCTGCCACATAGGTAGAAAAGCATTGTAGAAAATGAAGGAGAGTATAATCTAGATTAAAAAAGAAATTTGTTTATCATAATTTTGAAAAATAAAGAAGTATTGAAAGAAAGCGCATTATTTATGGGATGACCTAATATAAACGGAGGTGTGAGTGTGAGTGTGACTGTGAAAACAGAAAAGAAATATTGGGTTGGCAAGAAAGCAAATTTTTTTTTCGTAAATAGATAGAGTTACTTTTATTTTGAATGACTATTGTCATTGTTATAATTTTTCCGGATTTCGAACTCACAACCTCACGATCGTAAGCTCGACGCTCTAACCACTAAGCCATGATAATTCTTACTATAAATCGCATGACCCTAGTATAACTATTTGGCTATTATTCCATACGGAATGTGTGTGTGTGTGTGTGTGTCTGTGTATGT
>NC_068990.1:80329889-80331914 GCF_001194135.2 Octopus bimaculoides | reverse complement strand
TATATATATATATATATATATATATATATATATATTTGGGTACGTATATGGGTAACAACTGCGCAACACCATGAAACACGTAAACAAACGAGTTAAATACGTAAACCACAAGAGAAAAATGGAGAAAAAGACAATTGTGTATATGTATAAATATATATATTTATGTGTGTGTGTCTGTCTTTATCCCCCCGCCATAGTTTGACAATCGATGTTGGTGCGTTTACGTCCCCGTAATTTATCGGTTCGACAAAAGATACCGATAGAATAAGTGCTGGGCTTACAAAGAATAGGTCCGGGGGTCGATTTCTTTAACGTGGCGCTCCAACAAGACCGCAGCCAAATTACTTAGACTAAAAGTAAAAGAATAAAGGAATGCATAGGTTATCTTTAGAATTGAAGATTAGATAGGAATCGTTAAAATGGTATCCGGCGAGTTTGTCTAAAACAATTCGTCTAAAATACAATTGATCAAAATGCAATTTGTCTAAAACAATTTGTCTATAACAGTATTAATCCTGAAACAATTTGTCTAAACACAATTTGACTGAAAAATAAAAATTGTTTCTCTTTTGATCAGTTCGTAGGAAGTGGAAACGAATAGTTGTTTATTCATGCTATTGAGTATAAATAATTGTTTGCGATAATATGGAATAAAACCTTTTGTTTACTATTATGTGGAATAAAACTAGTTGTTTTCTAAACCAAATTTCTTATTTGGAATTATTCGCAGTGAAAAAAACCCACCTCCAAAGGTTTTGCTGAATTTACTGAATCAGAAAAGGGTTGTGAGAAATTATTTGATAATGGACATACATACTATAAGAATGGGGAAAATGGTGAACGTGTTTATTGGAAGTGGGAAAAATATCCAGAAACAAAATGCCGTGCTCGCATAATTACTGTAAAGGATGATATTGTGAAATCTTCCAACGACCATAATCATAATCCTATATTTGCTGCCGCTGAAATTTCAGCAAAAGAAGCCGTTTCAAAAATGCGTCAGATAAGTCAACACAAGATGCACCCCATTCAGTTGTATCTAATGTCCTCGATGATAGCGATCAAGCTGTTGCCCCAATCTACCAAAGAGGCAAAGTATTAAGAGAACAATAAGATCTATACGGCAACAAACCCTTGCTGGCCCTGCCCTGCCATCAACTTGCAGTGAAATAGTTTTCCCACCTGAACTTATTAAATCTTTTAAAGGTGATCAGTTTCTGCTTTATAACTTATTACCAATTGAAAAGCGTATTGTGATATTTACAAGACGTAATTTATAATGTTTATCACTGAGCAGTCACTGGTATTGAGACGGCATATTTAAAACAGTCCCTTTGTTATTTCACCAGTTATATAACTTACATGGATTAAAAGAGAAAGCTTTACTGCCGCTCGTGTTTGCGTTATTGCCGAACGAAACAGAAGAAACCTTCACAACGTTTTTGCACGAGATAAAGAATCTAGAACCTTCATGATCACCATTCTCAAAAACGATGGATTTTGAGAAATGTGATGATTGAAAGCATTTCTGAAAGAATTTCCTAGTGCAGAACAGAACATACAACTACCAGGTGTCATCTGCAATACTGAACTTTAGTCGCTGGATCTACGTAAGGAATTCCTCGGTGCAAGTTTAGTATATTTTAAATAACTGATAGGGAAGACAGAGTATACTGTAAGTTTTGTTTAGCACGACAGTCATTTCAGATTACATCAGCACTTCTCCTTATTTGGTGGGAAGCGATATAAGGGACACGAATGCAGCCCAAAATGCAGAGAAAGCGTCATCGGATTACATTATACGTTACAGTGTTATATGTACATTTCGCTACTATAACAACGTATGCCGAAACGATCGTCGTGCTTAATAGAGCTTACAGTATATTCTCGCTTCCTATCCATTTTTTAACTTAAGTAACTTCATGACAAGAATTTAACTTCTTGTTTTAATAATTGTTGCTCTATTCTTTACAGTGTGTTTCTTTACTGATATATGTTTTGCTGACTGTATATATATATATATAT
>NC_068990.1:80327798-80329349 GCF_001194135.2 Octopus bimaculoides | reverse complement strand
ATATATATATATATATATATATACATATATGCATATATGTATAGATATATGTGTGTATATATATATATGTGTGTGTACGTGTACATATATGTGTGTATATATACATATATACGTATGAATGCATCTATATACGTCTTGAGAATGTATCTATAAATGCAGGTGTGTGTATATTTGTGTGTATATTATGTGTCTCGTTGATTTACCTAATACTTTTGCGAACACACAGACGCAGAGCATTTGAATGTATGTTGTGCAAATTGAATGAACAAAATTAGTATTTTTTATTCACTTGTCGTTTTCAGCAATTTTTAACTGCAGGTGTATACATAAGTTATGTATTCCTAATTAGATTCAAAGTAACCTTTCTTTTTTAGATATGTCATAATAACAATTGTCCATATTTTCAAGATTGCAATGTAGAATGAATCATTCGCCAAAGTTGTATATACGTCACTAAGATGTCACAACGCCTCTGCTAATTAAGAAAATAGCCGCTCATGTAGCTACTTGACATATCCACCAGGCAAAGACAGCCGAAAATTTGGGCGCGACTTACACTGTTAATAGCGATCGTTCTGACTACCAGGTGATGTATCCACTAGATTAAACTTTCCAGGAGATATTCACCTGCGGCTATCACATGGCCTCTATACACAGACGTAGGAGAGAACGAACTAAAAAATTATCTTATCTCACCACGTGAATATTCCTGAACCAATCTGTACGTTCGTTGTTAAAAATCTGAGCTATATTCTTTATAGAAAATAAACGAATTTTAGAACAACGACCTAAGCATCACTGGAAGTGTAAATATCTGTAAAACATTCCAAAAGTTTGTCATTTAAGTATAGATGAGCATATCTAGATATGCAAGTATATGCATGAAAAGACATACATAAAACGAAACATAAGAATATGCATGTATACATACATACATGAATACATGCATACGTACATACGAACATACTTTGTTGTTGATGTTGAAATTCCATTGAAATTGGAAACCGACTCTTTCTCTATTCGCAAGACATCTTGAAATAAAACTGAATAATTACATACATGCATGCATACATACATACAAGAATATTAGAACCTGATAAAGAAAATTTGGACCTCAGAACTCACTGTATTCAATAAAACTGTGGCCCAAAATGTATTTGCAGTGCCTGTACTCAAACCAATATTTGGGCTTCTTGATTGGGCGCTTGATGAGATCCGAGCCATTGATATGAAAACCCGAAAAATAGTAACAAGCACACATAATTTCCACATAAACAGTGGCGTAAAAGAAGGCGGAAGGACTTAACATCGATCCAAAATGCTGTGTGTGGTTTTTTAACTGAGAATGTAGCTTAAGAATGTAAACATATAAAACAAAAGCTATGTATAGGCTTTATAGGCCGACTTTCGACCAAATCGACTTGCAACCAGTTAGTCGGAACCAATGGTGGTCGTAAGTCGACGCGGACCTGGATATATGTATATATATATATATATATATATACACACACATACATACATGTATACATACATACATATATACATATATAT
>NC_068990.1:80318181-80327684 GCF_001194135.2 Octopus bimaculoides | reverse complement strand
TATATATATATATATATCTTTTCTCTTTTACGAGTTTCCGTCATTAGACTGCTGCCATTCTAGGGCAGTGCCCTGAAGAATTTCATCGAATAAATCGATCCCAATACTCTTTTCTTACAGCTTAGTTCATATTTCTGTCAATCAATTTTGGCGAACAGCTAGCTTACGGAGACGTAAACAAACCAACACAGATTTCTAGTGTTGCGCACATACTAATACACATATAAGACAGGCTTCTTTTACCAATTCTACTCGCAAAGATTTGGTCGTCCCGAGGCTATTGTAGAAAACAGGTGTCCAAGATGTCAGGCAGTGGGACTGAACTGGAATGTGGTGAGGCCGCAAACTTCTTATCACAGCGCCAAACCTACGCTTATGTATATACATACATATGTCCCTCTACTGTCTGTCTGTAAGATAAACACATAGATAGATAGATAGATGGATAGATAGATAGATAGATAGATAGATAGATAGATAGATAGATAGATAGATAGATAAACAGACAGAAACTTAGATAGATAGAAAGATAAATAGATAAATAGACAGTTATATAAATACATATATATAAAGAAAGAAAGAAAGAAAGAAAGAAAGAAAGAAAGAAAGAAAGAAAGAGAGAAAGAAAGAAAGAAAGAAGGAAAGAAAGAAAGAATGAAAGAAAGAGAGAACGTTAGGGAGAGATAGAAAGAGAGAGAGAGTCAAACAGAGAGGCATGTAGTTGTAGATATGTGTGCATTTCTCTATCAACTCCATATCGATGAGAGAAGGATTGACACTTTGCACATTGTTGCCGTCTGTCACTCTCACTCCCTTTCTGTCACTCTGTCTCTATACACAGAAACAGAGAAACACACACACACATACACACACATACACACACACGCACACACACACACGCACGCGCGCGCGCTTACACCACGCATACACGCATTTATTCACATCTACTTTCTTCCCCACTTTCAAATAATACACAGACACACACATTCCGCTCACTCGTTAACTTAATTCACTCTCATCATTCTTTCTCTTTTATTTTTCAGCCTTATTGTCTATTGATTTTTGTATTTCTTATTTTTTACATTCTTTTATTGTATTTTTTAATTCGTGAAAGCTTGCATGTAACACAAAGTGAAAGTGGCACCGCTTATTTCCGTTTCTGTTGTTCTGAAGAATCTATCAGATAGCATGACTGTGTCTATTCCTCTGCAGGCTTAATGTAGAGACATTTGTTCGTTCCTACTCATACACACTAATGTATGCTATTCAATAATTGCGCGACTAATTAATTAAAGCAAATTCTATTGAGTTTAGTGATTGTAACATAGGTAGACAGTATATCTATCTGTATACCTATCTATCTATGTATCTATCTATCTTTATATATATATACACACACATACATATATATAAATATATATATATATACATATATACATATATATATATATACACATATGTGTGTGTATATATATACATGTATGCCCGTATATATATTTGTGCATCTATATTATGGTTTCTTCTCTCTCTCTCTCACTTTATCTCTCTCTCTCTCTCTCTATCCTTCTATATATATATATATATATATGTATGTATATATATGTATGTATATATACACACACACACGTATATATATATATATATATTATATATATATATATAATCATAAATATATAGGGATTGACAGTAACCAGCTACCCGGCAAAATTGTTAATTATTAATTTTATTACTAATTGACGATTCCCTGCCCTGCATATCTATATATATATATATATATATATATATATATATATATATAGGCATAAATATTCATATACACACACCCGTACACTTACACACTGCCACGTATATCCACATACACACCAATTAGCACGATGCACATGAGCGTAAAAGTACACAGATGTTGTTTGTATGGGTAGCCACGTGTACATGAGTGCGTTTATTTGTAACATTAGAACCGTGCCTAATCAGAATATTCTTCCTTTGTATCATGTGCACACACACACACACACACACACACACACACACACACACACATACACACACACTACTATATCACTCATTCAACAGTTGCTATTTTGTTAAGCATTTCTGACACGAGAATAATAGTAACATTGGGATTGCATTCAAAGAGCGTTGGCAACTGCATATAGTTTTAGCCAGATATAGCCTTAGGGTACCTTCGAACGATTCATTTTCGTCTTCTGAAGAATCGAACGTCAATGAAAAAACCATGACTATATAAGAGAAGTGCGTGTGTTTGCGTGTGTGTGCATGTGTACGTGTTTGTGTGCTGTGTGCATATATTTATATATTTATATATAGCAGCATATATCTGTGTATGTGTCTATAAGCAAGTTAAAACCGAATGAATAAGTATATTTGGCAACAACGAAACTCAGCGTTTGGTCCCACTGCTTGCAAGTTTGTAAGAGTGTCGCTTTATTGAGTACTCCATCGGTTACAATGACGTGGCTTCCAGTTGAACAGCCTTGCTATGAAATTAACGTGCAAGTGGCTGAGCACTCCACATACTCGTGTATCTTCAACGTATATCTCAGAGAGATTCAGCGTGGCATATAGTGTTACAAAGCTGGCCCTTTCAAATACAGGTACTACTTTTGTCAGTTTAGAGGAAAGGAACAACGCAAGTAAAGTCTCTTGCTCAAAGACACAACGCGTCGCTGTGAATTGAACTCACGACCCTAAAGTCGTGAGCCGAATACTCTTACCACTTAGCCACGCGCCTTCACCACTTTTTTATAGCATTGAAGCAACCCATACCTTGAAATTGAAACTAAGTGAAGGTTAACGGAAAGTTTATAGGAGCCTATCGGGTGGATTAAATTTATAATTAATAAAGTAGAGCCTTGATCTACACTGTGTTATGCTGACACTGCGCGTGTCTGCGAAATATTCTGCAATTTACACGATAATTCAGGAGCTAGCTGATCAAACAACGGAATCGTCATCATATCAGAGATGGAGATTGAGCGAATCCAGAGAATAGTTTGCAGTCATGCAAAAGAAAAAAAAATATGTATTTCCAAATCAAATCAAAATAGATGTAGCTATGCAAAACAATTCCATATTCCCTGAAAACAGAAAGGTATATCGTACAGAAACATGGCGTTGTATCTGGTTGTACAATACAAACTAGCAGGCAACTATTGCCAATATAACTCTTAAAAGTTTAATAACTTTAACGAGAAGGATTAGGACGATTACTTCGATTGCAGCACTTGTCTGGTAATTTATCATTGTGATTCCGGATGGATGAAGAGTAAAGTTGACCGATGCAATATTTGAGCTTAGAATGTAAAGAACAGTAACAAATACCACAAGACACTTATACATCGCTATAACCATTTTGTTAATCCAACGCTATCAAAATATATATTTCTAGCATAGACATAACGTTGGAAGTTTGCTAGGTGGAGATCTCGTCACACGGTCCATACTGAGTTTCTTCGAAGATAATGCTAGGGGTAGGCATTTCTGTGAGATACACAGTCATATACATGCTAATCCAATGAGAGGGAAAATCAGTTAACCTAAGGCTTGTCGTCGAAAACGACAAAGAAAAATTTTCTTTATACTCGTCTAATGGTAGATATGCGTGTTTGTGACCGACTGTACATGCATGTATATAGCTGTGTGTTTGAAGGGGCAATCCTTTGCAAAGAAATATATATATTATAATAAGCCATCAGTGTAAATAGTTAATATCCCGCTTTCATTTTTGTACGATGGAGCTGAACAGACACTAAGCAATGTCGATGTAATATCTAGCGTGACGTGTATAATACTGGCCAGTAACCAGTTGCAAAATCAGAATTTTCTAATAACGGAAGAACCGTAGGTGACACGAATCCAATTCAGTGAGCAGCAAGGTATAGATGTATTATGAAATCTGGCGGATATTCAAGTTTTCCAAAGCATATTACTCAGAAACTGGTTCTATTACAATCCAAAATGAAGAACAGGAAAAACAGCCCAACAAATATATTCACTTTCGACATATACATGCTTATATACACGCATACACAACCAAAAACACAAACAACAAAGTCTCATACAGCCACGAACATATATATGTAAATATGTGTATGTGTGAGTGTGTATACACACACATATATATATATGTGTGTATATGTATGTATGTATGTATGTATGTATGGAAACATAAACATATATGCAAACACACGTATACATATGTACATATAAATTCGTTCACACATATATTTTCATATGCACTTACCTATTTGTAAGTATAACTACATACCTATACATACACATATACGTATTCAAGCATATACGCACATAGTACTTCGATATATGAATACTTATCGATGCATACATATGCATAATTACACTTATGCATACATACATGTGCTCTCAAACACACATAAACACATAAAGTTGTATACTTTCCTTTTAAGAAAAATCGCAATTTACGCGGTGCACTCAACGCATAACTGTGGTAGGTGCTTCAAAATGAATAACACTTACAAAACTAGTTTCGAGTACATCATAGAGAATTGGCCAACAAAGTAATGTGAGGAAATTTGGAGTCTGGTAGCTGATACATTATAGTTTACATAGGGTTGAAATTATAGTTTACAGGGTTGTGTAAATGGCCTATATGTGGTATTCAGTATTCATAGAGACACCCATGAATTAGTGTAATTTGTACAGTAGATGTAAAAAGATACACCGAGTTTTTAATACCTTTTCAAAGAGAATAGGCACACGCCTGTTTATAGTAGATATTTGTTGTAATCTGAATTGGTAAAAGATATAATAAAGCTTCTTGGGTCCGTAAATGTGACACCATTCAATACTGATTTAAATATTAGAATATAAGCACTTGATTATACAAATGAATGAGAACGTTTTAAACATTACAGAATTCGACTCACAATATAAGAGAAAAATATTTACACTTTTAAGAAAAAGAATAACTATCGTGTAATAAAACATACACATTGGTCCTGTTTTACTTCTTTTAATATTTTTCCTCAACTTGTAAACGAAATAATAAATTAAGAACTTGATTACTAGAGTAATCATTTGATCAATCAATCAATTGCTTTGTCGGAGTCCATTACAGAATTGAATTAGGGATATCTTTCTGAATTAATTCTTATTAAAGAATAAAGCATCCTTAAATTAGTACTAGGAAAGAAAATAATAATGACGTTCTAGATTAGGTGGTGAAGTATGGAAAATTTCTCAAGTTCATGAATGAGGAAATAAACGCAGAGAGGTACGGATATATAGATTTTTTGAAAGTTAATTATTAAAATGAACCATCTTAAGTGTAGAAGACTGTAGAGGAAATGAGATGCTGCTAAATTATAAAGAGGAAAATATGTTTTGTACTTAGAGATTTATAATTTGTTATATTCCACAATGACATAAAAATGATGACCGAATTATTGATTCTGCAAATGTGTCAGGAGCTTTTGTCTGGCTTTCATCATTTGACTGGTTCTCATCAAAATTTTTTTTCTTGTTTATTTCTCATTTGCCTGCAATTTAATTCTAATTAATGTCAGCAGTATTTTAAATTGTTCACGCAGTTTTCCATAAATTTTCGAAGAGCATATCAATATTGCTCTCTCCAGTATCAGCGGTCGCGTCTCATGCCTGTAAGTACATATAACAAAATATGTTAATGGGAGCAAGGGTGTTGAATAAGAAAGATAATATGAGTATGAACCTGAGAGGGCAGGTATTTCATTTATCCTTTTACTCTATATCTGGTATAAGCTGTCAAATTAAGTTGGAGAACAGCATACAGAGCCAATTATATATCTGAGGTTTTCGATATAGATGAACAACAAGTCTTTGAAACACTATGCTGTCTGAAAGTGTTTTTCAGAAAAAAACCTTGCATTTTGGACTACGGAAACAGTTTAAACGCACTTTCATTGGTTTCGATAACACTATGCTTTACACTTTCACACTCTCATACCTCACATTGTCACACAATCACACTCACATTTTCGATAAAAATGATTCAGTACATCACAGTGTCACACAAATTCCAAGAAAACCATTCACATTACTAGAAAATAACGGAAGGAAAATAATTACCTAATATCCCTTGTATTATTTTGTACTTGGTATCCATATTGGCACAATTATCAATTCCGAGAAAAAAACTATTTTTATTCAAAGAATCCCTATCAGGTTTGCAGTCACGCAAGTGTTTTCTCACGCTGTATTCAAAAAGTAAAAATATCTCTTGAATCTTGATTTGAACTTTAACATATCTACCTCTGTCACTAACTATATTCACATTGTATATTTAACCTTTAAATGTAAGATATATTTCTCCACTTCGTATTTTTTTAAAGCCATTTTCATTTGTTCCTTTGATGTTCTTTTATACTTTCGGAAGAATTCTCCCTCAATTTGTTTGGTTTCTAACAGCTACACATCTTCTTAAGTGGATCGGAAATTACTACTATGATGATGAGCTTCATGGTTATTTAGTTTTAGCTGGTCTTGCTGTTGTTTTACCTCAATCTCTTAATGTACACCACCTATAACTGGATGAGGGAGTTCTCAGTTCCCCTAGGTTCCTAGCATTAAAGACAGTGAGATATTTTCAAAATTCCAGAATTTGACTGTAAAACGTATTTGTTAGAAATCTAAGCAATTTTTGTTGAAACCTCATTAATTTTTATCATTGTCTGGAATGTACATCTTTAATCTTCTTTTTTAATTGGATTTTGTTGGTTGTTTTGATTTGTTTATTATTATTTCGTCATCGCGTGGTTCATATAAAAATAAAAGGAAAAAAGAACCACTGTTGACTGGGAGTTATACGGTAAAAGACGGGATAATTTGTTTTAATCCCAGATGGTCCCCTCATCACTGAAAAAATTTCTAATTGGTCATTAAATATTTCTGTGTCTAAGGATACACAAAAGGAAAATTAATTTTTTCAGTTATTGCTACAAACCCCTGAGTAATCTCGGAGCCAATTTTAGGCACGTTTGAATAATGAATCAACAATGAATAATAATAATAATAATAATAATAATAATAATAATAATAATAGGGAACTGCCCATATCCTACGTAAAATACTGTCTATGTGATCTCAAATTTTAAAGCAAACACATAATTTTCTTATGGTTTCTTAAACATTCACTTGAACAAAACTGGGTGAAACTTGGATCTAACTTGTACAAATGCAAAACAAAAGTCAAACATAAAATAATAGTAATAATAATGATAATGCGATAAGAAAGAATAGTCGGCAGATATGACAGGTTAGCTTGGGGGATGGTTAAGCAGTCGTGCTCGATGAAAAAGGTGGTAGCAGTACCAATGATTGTCGGAGTCCTGGGAACAGTGAGTAAAAATCTTGAGAAGTACATGAAACAAATACGGGCTGCAATAAAAGGTGGAGCACTTGCAGAAACATATCTGATTGGAACCGCTCGAATACCCTGGATGGTGCTCCAAAAATAAGGGGTGTTACCTTAGTTCACTTGTATTGAACAGCTGACACCGTAGTACATCTCCAGCGATAGAAGCTGTGCAAAGACAAGAATAATAATAATGCGAGTACAGCATTAGAGCAGTCGAAAACCACATAGAATGGTATGTAAAACAAATACCACAGAACCGCTATTATCGGAGGTAAGAAGGTCAGGCTTGTATAGGATGGAAGATTGTAACGATAAAGCACTATGCAAGGACTTGAGAATGAATGAAACTGAAAATAGGTGGATTAAGATAAGAATGCATGGACAAGTTCATAGGGATGTTGAAGATAAGACAGACAGAGAAAAAAGATGGCTATGGATGACTAAAAGTGATTTAAAACCGGAAAAGGAAGCTCTAATCGGTCTTGACCAAGAGCAAGCATTAAGAACTGCTTTACGTAGCCCGTCCGTAACGCTTCCACGTGATTAGTTGAAGGGGAAAGGTTGAAGAAATTAGGGTTTGGGTGGGAGTGATTGCGGAGTGGAAATATAGGTAAGGAAGGGGAGGTGAAGGAGCGGCGATGGTGAGTAAAATGTGTAATGTTTTTTTTAACTAATTTTTTCCCCGTTACTTAGCCCGTCTGTAACGCTTTCACGTGACTAATTGATAGGAAAGGCGAAGAAAGAAGGAGAGAGAAGAAGACAGTAAAGTGAAGAATGAGAGAGAAAGAGTGAGAGTGCTCTGTATTAAGTCTATACAATTGTGCATAAAGTATCTAAATTGTATATATAAATTGCATTAAGTAATCATCGTATTCCAATTTCCTTCAGTTTTCAATGATCAGTAGATGATACAGACACAAAACAGGCTACGCTTTCAGTTTTTCGGATAAAGTTTTCAGAAATAACCAAATAAGTTTACCACTAATTCCGTGGAATATTCACGGGTCCAGCAGTAAGAATAACTATTTCTCTATTGGTCAATAGGCCAAAAACAGAAAAAAACGATGCACTAAACAATGACCGGGCGTTTAAATTAAACGAGTAAATTGTCAGTGACAAAACCGATTACAAAAATGATAAAGTTAACAACAAAATCCACATTGTCTCCTGCTTTCAACTAGAGAGGAAACCCCACCCAGGGGCCACCGATATATACCGAGTCACCCTGATTACAAGGTTATTATGAGAACTTTCCGTCTTCCTCTGTAATTTCCCGCTTGCAAGCACATGCTTGGTGTAAGTCTATTTCGTTATAATCTTCGATCACTTTTGCGAGTGGATCTTGAAAACCTCTATGAGATCTAGGCCGGAAAGAAAAGCGTTACTACATGGTACTTTTTTTTTTATAGACCCTTTCGATATGAAAGTACCTGACTCGATACTACAGGGATTTTTATCTGCCATTAAACATGCTCACCCTCTATTATTCAAGCAATTCGAAATCACTACTGACCGATGAAATTAACTTGGAGATAGCAACCAAAACGTTACGCATCATTTTATTTTTGGGCAAACTAAGTAAATCTGGAACTAAAGCATTCAAATGCTCTTCCTCCTTTTAATACCGTATTATGCAGATTTGTCTCCTATTTCTAATAGGTGAATCCATGTAGAAGCTTGTTCTATTATGCTACTGTATTGATTTGCTCGCTAATTCTTTGACAATCAACGGATACCACAAACTTTCATAAATTTTATTCAAGACTAGTCGAAACTCGCCTTGAACCATCTCCTGTGCCTACCATGAAATAAATATTAGTCGTTGGTGAGCTGAATATGCAGTACTTGTTCGATGTTCTAATTATTAAATACTGCTTCCCCTACGTAACTTTCTAATTATTATGCGAATGGCGTCCATGCCTAATTTAATCTGCATATATAGTGCGCACAGAAATATGTGCTCGGATTTTATTCAAGCTGGATAATAGACACACGGATATATGTGTCTGTGTGTGTCTGTGTGTGTCTGTGTATGCGTGTGTGTGCATGTGTGCATGTGTGTTATACATATACATGCATATACATATATATATATATATATATATGTGTGCGT
>NC_068990.1:80311577-80312305 GCF_001194135.2 Octopus bimaculoides | reverse complement strand
ATATATATATATATATAACTGCATAATAATATATCCTAATAATATTTGGATATATTCGAAGCGACATTTTTTAAATACAAGCAAATGACCGTAAAATGATGAGTTTACTTACAAAGCCTTTCGGGTTTGTTTATAAACATTATATGTAGTATATATAGTGCGATGATAATAATTGAAATAATAGTTATTAATTGGCAGTCATATTCCATTTTGTACGATTGTGCGGAGTATATATCACGTAGTAATTATGCTAACTTGTGTATAATAATATTAGAAGTTCAGTATTTTCTTTTGTCGTAAAAGTTTTCAACAACAACGTAACTCCATCACCATTCATACCAAAGCATTATACTATTTAGCTCCCGAAAGTCACATGTCCTTGCCGTTTAACATTCCTACAATAAGGAGGTAGTCAATAGAAATAAAGAAGGAGATGATATTTACTTATTGCAGCAACGTGTTCTGATGCAGTATTTTTTTTTTTATTTTTACATAAGATAAGTGCATGTAGATGTTGGTGTATGTTTTCTTCAGCTAAGTAAAATAAATATTCTATAATGCTGGAAACTGTTTCTTTGGCTCATTAATAATATATATGTATATTAGTATATATGTCATATGTATGTGTGTGCGCGTGTGTGTATGTATGTATGTGAGTGTCAAAATGAATATATACATATTTATATATATCAAAATCACACACACACGCATATATATATATATATATA
>NC_068990.1:80310122-80311241 GCF_001194135.2 Octopus bimaculoides | reverse complement strand
TATATCGATACATGAATGTATGTACGTATGTATGTATTGTACAGATAGCACGCTTGAAACGCTACGTAGATGGGCAATTATGTAGTTAGATATTTGGTTGATAGGGAGATTGATGGAAGAAAAGTATTGTGAGATAGTAGGTTATAAGGTTATGGGAAAATAGAGTAAAATAAAGATGAAAACTTGCGATAAAGCGAGGTAAACAAAAAATACGTTAGTGATCAAATAAAGATGAATGAGACAAAGGCTTAACGATCGGAAGAATAAGAAAAAAGGAAGAATGAATGAAAGAACGAAGAAAGAATAGTCAGATAAAAAAAAAAAAGACTTCGGCGAATGAAAAAGGTTGCCAAACGCTGAGAGAAGAATGACATTTATTAAACAGGGAATAAATATAAAGATTAAAAAAAAAAGAATTGGGTAAAAGGAATGGAATATTGTATGGTATCAGGAATCAAAATAAGTAGGAGGTAAGAAGAAGAAAATGTAAGTAAAAGAAGACAAAAGCCAAAGGAGGAATGGAAGACCGGGAGGATGTTAAAGAGAAGGCAAAGCGGAAATATAAAAGAACTTCGATTAAACGAGCTAAAAAGAGTGAAAGGCGATGAGAGAGGCCCAAGCACACGAAAACTAGTGATTAAAAGCCATGTTTTATTGGCGGCAGTCATAGATATACAGACATCAATATAAATAGCTGACTTCGAAATATACTTCACGTGGGAGCCTTGGTTCAATGATGCAAATATGGTGAATGTGACTGTATTCTCAGCTAAATGCTTCAATTGATATCTGTTAATGGTTTTAATGCCAATGGGTGAAGGACTAACGATATCTACTTCTGTTATAGCTTCTTTGAAATCATTCCTTGTACAATTTCTATCAGTTGTTGTAGACCATTACCGCCTTATACATTGGCATAAATAAACATTCCCAATGTATCAATCAAATATTTCTTTCATTCTCGAAGCACATCATAGGATTACCTCTTCTCTCACTGTTAATATACGCACATATACATATACGCGCTATGCACAAACGAATATTTTAGATATACATGCATGCATACACACACGTGCGCTCGCACATTGACTGACGAACATATATATATATATATATATA
>NC_068990.1:80300869-80308369 GCF_001194135.2 Octopus bimaculoides | reverse complement strand
ATTTAGCACAAACATGATATGGGTTATCCTTCCTCTTTTAAAGCATATCTTTTACCTTTGACGAGATTTGGATGCTTTCATTAGCAGGTCAAGCAATCACATAGAGTCTTTACAGTTGGTTTGCCTTTTCCAAGGTATATTTGATTGTTAAGAGGAAAGATATAGGATCATAGAATTCATCTCATGTATATCAGAAAATGTTCATATATTGAGACGTCAAGTCTCTTGTCCTACATTACTTTGAAAGTCCCTTTATTTACGCTCGTATTTAAGATCGAGCTTTATAAAAAAACATCGGTTATTCAAAGCCTTTATGATGGATAGCTTGTCACTGACATTCCCTAGTTTTTCAGTTCTATCCAGTGAATGATTCTAGTTATTCCTTAATATAGTATCAATTATTAACAGACTTTGTAAATTTTTTTTTTTTAATGGAGTTGTTTGAAATGCAAATGTCAAGCGTATGTGCTAACCGGTCATCTGCCTTATTATTGTTGCTGCTGCTGTTGTTGCTGTTGCTGCTGCTGTTGCTGCTGCTGTTGTCGTTGTTATCGTTAATATTATTGTTATCGCTGTTACATTTATCACATGAAAGTAGAAAATATATGCATATATGTATATACATCTGTATTATACCACATCATATAAAAGTGAGTCCGTGTGCGTGTGCGTGTGCGTGTGCTTGTGCGTGTGCGTGTGCGCGCGCTTGTGCATATGTGTGTCAGAGTGCGTACATATAAAACAGAATCATTTGGCAATATTAGAGGTTATTATTGACAAAAGCTATATTAGGAAAAAGTAACAGAATGGATGAATTGATACTGCCATGCGGGTGAGAATTTCTTAAGTCTGAGAGCTTTCCACCATTACGCCATTTCCATTCTGTCATTCGAAACCCAGTCATTTCTCCTTGCACGAACGTTTCTGTGTGCAACATTTTAAATATTGAACAAAATTGAAGTCATAATCGAAATATTTTACACGATGAAAGAATGTTACAAAAGACTGCACCATGATGGAAAGAAGACATAAAAATGTTAAAAAGTGACTTCACTTCCAAGGCTTCCGCTTGGTATGACGGATATGATTGTTAAAGATGTTGTTATATGAAAACATACAGTTATAGAATTGATCAATAACAACATCATCATCTATACAGAAGATGTTTAAGAGACGGTGATAATAATACGCTAAGAATATTAACTGAATTGGTAGTTAAATACTAAGAATATTAAATGAATTATCCACCATCGCCATTGATAGTTTCAGAAACAAAAGCTAAAAAATATTTGAGTTTGCAGGATGTATATATGCGTGCAATAAATGCATGTGTAACGTATGTGTTTATGTGATACGTCCATCTGTTTATATTGTGATACTATCTCTACGTGTTCATATAAACATATAAGAAAAAATTATTTTTGCTTGAATATTTTTACATGTCTGTTTTTCTTTATTTACGTTGTGCTTTCTTCTGTCCATCTTATTTATGTTATTTATGTGACTACATTGACTAAGGTGCACATTGCGTGTTTTCTATATTCTGCTCATATTTTTTCGAACTAATGATATTTTTCCCTCTTGTACTATATCGAAAATAATTTTTCCGATAAAGAATTATAACAACCACTCATAGAAGCTTTTATATTGCGCGAAAACTATCGATTTGTTGATCATCTTCATCATTGTGATCATTTTAATCATTATTGAAACAGCTAATATTAGTATTACTACGCCTATCATGATCATCATCATCCTTACCATCATAAGATTAGTGTCCTGGAGTGCAAGATATCACTAAATGGAATTATCATAAAACGCGCAAAAGAAAAAAATATATTTAATATTCAGAATTATCATTGATGAAATAAAATGGAAATATTAAAGAGGTTTGTGAGGAATGTCTAAAGCATGTTGATTAGCTGATATGTACGACAAACTCTGAATTCTAAAAATTGCTTTCATACTCTCAACAATGGTATCGGAAAGCTGCCGGTAAATTTATAACTGATAAACTACTACAGTTCTATATTTAAGAGATGAGGAATTATTTACATTATTTACATTATCTACATTTGACGGATATTCGTCCTCATCTTGTTTGTTGTTAACACAACGTTTTGGCTGATATACCCTCCAGCCTTCGTCAGGTGTCTTGGGGAAATTTCGAACCTGGGTTCTCATTCCTATCGATGTTACTATTATTATAATAATAATAATAATAATAATAATAATAATAATAATAATAATAATAATAATAATAATAATAATATAATAATAATAATAATAATAATAATAATAATAATAATAATAGTAACATCGATAGGAATGAGAACCCAGGTTCGAAATTTCCCCAAGACACCTGACGAAGGCTGGAGGGTATATCAGCCGAAACGTTGTGTTAACAACAAACAAGATGAGGACGAATATCCGTCAAATGTAGATAATGTAAATAATGTGATAAACTACTGTCAGAAAATCCATTGTAGAATAAATAATATAAAGAACTTCGTGGATCTCCATGATTTTCAAATGAACGGAAGCGTCCATGCATATGTCACATCCATCATATACATCAGATACACATGTATCACATACATCCTACTTACACACACACACACATAAATACATACAACGCACAGATATATATGACATAAACTCATGTATTTCACATACGCACTCTTGCACAAACCTACCTACACCTATCAGTATATGTATGACATATATCACCAACACATAGCCGTTGATATGGTGAAAAAAACAGCATGAAAACAGGATAGCATATCTGATGACTAATTTTTTAATATATATTTATAGATATTGTTTATTGGAAACGAACTGCTTCCTAGCCAAGTGCATTTTCATGTTGGAAAACAGTAGATAGTCAGATGAGACGAAATCAGGAGAAGAGGGAAGATGATCGATCAAAGCTACAGTCACGATCATTAATCATTGAAACCAAGGGATTGTGTGCTGGAGTATCATCCTGTTGAAACAAGAACCCTTTCGCCATTTGTCCTGGGCGTTTAGTCTTGATAGCCTTTCGTAACGGACTCAGCAAGTTTGCATAGCACTCTCCATTTACAGTACCCTTTTACTCTTTTACTTGTTTCAGACATTTGACTGCAGCCATGCTGGAGCACCGCCTTTAGTCGAGCAAATCAACCCTACGACTTGTTCTTTGTATGCCTAGTTCTTATTCTATCGGTCTCCTTTGTCGAACCGCTAAGTTACGGGGACGTAAACACACCAGCATCGGTTGTCAAACGATATTGGGGGGAGAGGCAAACACAGACACACAAACACACACACACACATATATACATATACATATGTACGACGTGCTTCTTTCAGTTTCCATCTACCAAATCCACTCACAAGGCTTTGGTCGTCTCGAAGCTATAGTAGAAGACACTTGCCCAAGTTGCCATGCAGTGTGACAGAACCCGAAACCATGTGGTTGGTAAGCAAGTTACTTAAACACACTCCCTTGTGCATCCCCAAAACATGAGGCTATCACATTCACTCCAGACGAAACGATCTTGGCGTTATTTGTAGCCGGTGAGGAAGGATGTTTCCACTGCATCGATTGTCCCGTTTTGTCTCTGAATCCAGTTCTCACCCCGGTTAGGAAACTTTCAAAGAAATCACCTGGATCTGCCTCAGCCAATATTTAATTTTGCGACTTTGATCAGGTGTCAGAAAACATGGCACCCTCTGTGCAGAAATCTTCGTCATGGAACGCAGAATATGCTCAACTTTCTCACAGGATATAGGAGCAACGCTATTTTATTTATAGGCAATTGCTTGTCATCCATCTGCATGTGGTGAATATGATCGATGATTTCCTCGGTGGTAGCAGTTGCAGGAAGTCCAAGCCGTGTGTCATCTTCAAGTCTCTCGCCTCCCCTCCTAAATTCACTACCATCACTTGTCAACCGATGTTGGTGTGTTTACAAGCAGTTCGTCAAAAACGTCCGATACAATCAGTACTAGGCCTGCAAAGATTAAGTCCTGGGGGCGATTTGTTCAACTAAAGACGCTACTCCAGCATGGCGGCAGTCAAATGACTGAAACAAGTAATAGAATATATATATATAAGGTAAAACTAACAAGGCAAGAAAAAGGAGAGTTGAGGATGTAAAGTTAATTTATTCGTATCATAGTTTGTTGTTAAGATTTAAATGCAAATAATAGAGAACTCAAAAAATGTTTACATATGTTTCGATTCTAGCCCCTTTATAGTGCATAACTTAAAGCGTTTGTGTTAAATCCATTGTTAAGAACTCGTTATCATTTTAATCTGTAGGGGGCTGGATTTCTTCAGGGGTTTTTTTTTTAATAAAACGAAGAGTACATATTTCTTCAAGGGATTCAAATCAACAACTAAAAATGTTTAAAATATTATTCCTTATATATTGTGTGCACGTATATGCAAAGGTCATAATTCAAGTATGTAAAAATAAAGATAAAATAAAATAAACATACTTTTAAAATATATGAATAACATGAATAATAAAATTAAAATAATGTTATATTTGTAAGGGAAAATAATTATGTAATAATATATACACAATAAATAATAAATAATAAATAAACCGTTATAATTGTATAATTTCCTTCGGTGTCTTAGTAGGTACTAGTAAATATTCATGTATACGGGTTCATCGAACCATATCTAATCAAATTTAATCGTTTATATATATGTTAGTATCTACTCAAAATTTGAATAATCTAGTCGTAAATAGATGTATACGTCAAGCTAATATATATACACATACACCTCTATACAGTAAGCGAATATATTTTCCTATATCTAAATATCTATGTTTAAGCCTCTGTTAAATATACTAAGTTTATATAGTTCTATATATTTCAAGATGTTTTCAAGGAGGAGGTAAACGAAAATAAAAATAAGAGGGATAAATAGAATGAAATATATTAAGATAAAATTATAATCTATATTTTGTTATAATAGAATAAATAAAAGTTTAGAAATACGTATATTGCAGTTCATTTATTTGAATGCCAAGAAATTACGTATTACGTTTCTTTCTGATATGTACAGTGTGTATTACGTCATTGATTTATATTTCAATCAAATATCTAATAGGGATTTTATATAAATTCTAATTAATTTATATAAGTGTTAATGGTTATAATATTCACTTGGAATAATTTTTTAATAACAGATTTATCTATTTGTAATACAACTAGATACAATTAAGTAAAATAGAATTAGCTAACCTTACACATGTATGTATGTACGTATGTATGTATGTATGTATGTATAGACATATAGACAGACAGACAGACAGACGGACAGACAGATAGATAGATAGATAGATAGATAGATAGATAGATAGATAGATAGATAGATAGATAGATAGATAGATAGATAGAATAGGAGACATGTCTTCTATGATCTGTATATTTATTTTTTTATCCTCCTTTTTCAAACCTTTACCATAAGATAATAGTTAAATAAAATACCTGATGCCGTGTAGGAATTTTTACGAGTAGAAGAAATATAAAACCGACTACTTGCACGAAAGAGTATATAAAAATGATAACCCCAACCCCGCAATATATGTTACGTAACGTGTGAAAAAGGTAGTATTTCATATATGGTAACATCAAAGTGATAGGTGAAGTATACAGTACGTGCTAAGAGTTAGGTTGCAGGAGAAACATTTACAAACTTTACTAGAAAATAATACAGATGTTAATTCTAAGCGAAAATGTTATTAAATACATGTGAAATCTGCAGTATACATGTTATAACCAAAGCTTATTATGTAAAAGCTAAAGATGTAAAAAATACTTTGCATGAAAGGCATTTAATTGAGCAATTTAAACTTTTAAACGATTCAACAGTTGCAACATAACACTCAGAATTATATTCAATCCTAGCAGGAGCAATAAAGCAGTGGGGTTTCTCATGAACAAAAAGTGATGCTCGACCTCTGACCAGACGTGTAAGACTACAATAAATGGCAGCTATCATTTATTAACTCATTATTGCATAAAAACTCGTGTATATTGTAAATAATAAAATTATATCTAATGCCAATAAAATTGCCACTCTTACCCTAACCAAACTTTAGAATTCCTACCTCATAAATAAAATATAATTAACGTTACATTCTGATGTCTAGTGTTGTTATATCTGTAAGCGTTGACATGGTATTGTCGAGATATATTCTCTTGTGTATAATATTTCCCTAATAAATAAATAATTTAAATTTATGCAACGTCATTATGCTCTAACTGAACTTAATATTTATGCATATGTGCTTCTATTTAAAGGATAATGTAGCGGCAAATAATGCTTAGTAAATTAATGTTATAAGTATTCTGCCTATGAAATCGATTATTAATTAAACATATCTTCTCTTTATTATAGGTTAAATAATAAACTACATAAAATCAGTTATAATGCAGACTAATCTTCACTTTGTTACACTTAACAATATAAATTAACCAGCTAACCATCAGCAAAATTGGAAGCAATTAAAGCACATATATAAAACATTAACTATAATAATTAATTTCCTGGTGATGGGTATATCCCGCCATACGATATAAAAAAATTTTGTGTTCCAAATATTCGAACCAATACTCTGTTATGTGGATACAATTGTGTATCAAAAGACAATAAAATTAGCTCTTCTACAGGATGCCTAAATTCAGAAATAAACTGCATGTTTAGCATCGCCACCTTCTACCTGAGGTTTTTATCGGAGATCACACTTGTCGCAAGCTAGTCCTTGAAGAATAACACTAGGTCCTCCTGATGAAGAGCATATATAACCCTGATGCTCCTTATAATGTTATACACAGCTTGTGTGTTTCGGACAGACGTTCACTTTACCATTTTACGTTCATGTAATTTTTTTTACGGCAACGTATATTTGCTTACATGCTGCTCGTAGATCGTGTTTGTAGATAAGCTTTTCTCGGCGGCGATTCCCTTACAATTTGGAGAATCTACCATGGAGTCATAGTTGGTGATTTGTATGTATATTGTATGTATATGGCTCAGCATTGCTTGCTTTTTATTATTCTCATTCAAAAGAGAATGCATTGGTGGCATGTTATCATATAGAATTACTCTTTACCTACTCTTCCATAGTTCTAGCCTGATTGTCCATATGTTCTATCTCAATATAGTAATCACGTTTTACTAACACTTTTTCTCCTCCATACATTTAAAGAGATATAAACTATATTGCCAATCATATCTGAAACCACAAAACAGCTTCTCATTTTCACAGTGTTGCCATAACAACTTTTAGCTTCTTTTTCTAAACCTCTCTTGAAAAATTGTTTAGCAGAAATAGATTCAATCTGAACAATTATTTTCATTGTCTATCGAAGAAGTGTTTTCACAGCGATAATAATATCATAACATCTGATATTTCATTTACTCTCTCCATCTTCTCCATCCTCTCTCTCTCTCTCTCTCTCTCTCTCTCTCTCTCTCTCTCTCTCTCTCTC
>NC_068990.1:80295311-80300716 GCF_001194135.2 Octopus bimaculoides | reverse complement strand
TCTCTCTCTCTCTCTCTCTCTCTCTCTCTCTCTCTCTCTCTCTCTCTCTCTCTCTCTCTCTCTCTCTCTGAGAGTCTTTTTCGTTTTAACTTCATTATAAATTTTAGAGAAGAATACCGATTTGTAAACCGTGTCCTGCAGAAAAACGTCCTCATTGTTTAAAAACCACCTTCCAATTCACAGAGAGAAAGCAGAATATCATCTCATCATAATATACCTTGAATACTTTCTCAAAGATTGTATATAATACCAACCTTTATATAAAAACTAACAGAAGACACTTGACTCCAACTGACAGACGGAATAAATTACGGGATTCTTATATAATATCAAATATATTACTTGGCTATGATGCGTCTTTTATCTTGACGTTTTCTCTCTCTGTCACTCTAACTATACTTTAAATTGAGGTATAGTTTATGTGAGCGTAAAATGGAAAGTGCAATGTTAACACATTTTCAATGGCTTGAAAAAGCGAGTAACAAGCGAAGGAATCTACATTGTAAAGCGTTGTTCACCTCTGCCAAAAAACATTTTATTTTTCGTGCATTTACTTATTCACAAGACATGTTTAAGAGAAGAATTCTACACATGATCGGTACTAAGAAGCAGTCAAATCAGTCTGAAATCACAATATCATGTCTTAAAATGCAAAGACACATTCGATATCATAGTTTAGACACACAATTTTAAAAATAAACAAGCTATACGCTGATACCATCTAGGATATGTATCAGCATAAATATGCCAGCTCAAATTTGGTTTGAGTACAACGACGGCTGCACTTTTACTGAATTCTTACAATATCTATCTGAAAGAACAATAGTTATAGATGTTGGGGGGGGGATATTTTAATAGAAAGTCTATTATTAAAGTTGAGGTGAAAAGTAGTTTTCATATATGCGACCAATATAGGCTTCTTCTCTGAATACTGAATCTTTAATTTACTGTCTGAAGAATTAGATCCACATCTGTGACAGGGATTAAAATCAATACTGCAATCTCACGAAACAGTCTACCATTTTACAGGTATGCTTTTATTTAGTATAGTGAATTATGGTAGTACATGCTTACAAGCGCGTTGATGCAACTAAATTAATTGCGTTCACAATCTAAATAGTACATTCATACAGGCAATACATGTACTTCTGTTTTTTTTTTATTTATTTAAGTTTTCCGTCTGTCCGTGTATGTACGTTGTCTGTATAAAATGAGATCACAAAAATAAGTATAGACAAACCTATATGCGCTTCTTATTTCGTATTAAACTGAACATACATATACGTACAGTGGCTTAAAAACAAATGTCTGTACGCAGACATAAGCATTGAGTGTTTATAATATAATAATATAATTCAAGATATCTGACGAACCTTTAATTTTAGGATTGTTTCATTGATATCCAATCATATAACCAGATAATTTGATATCACTGCAGCAATTATCTCAGTAACCATTGCGAACTGTGACTCTCAGACTAAGAGTCTGGGACTAAACAAGACATCAATATCGTACAGAACCGTAAATATATTCACACACACACACACACACACACACACACACACACACACACACACACACTTACACATATACATTGATCCGATGACTCATTTGATGATAAGTATAATGATACGAAACGAGGTGATGATAATAGTTATAGAAGTGGATATGATAATAATGGGAATATTATTTTATGTCAGTAAATAACAGTAATTGTGATTTCTGATGTTAACAAACGAAAATATATGATGTTGGAGGTTAAGAGGGGGGGGCGGTCTCTGCTCGTATGGATGTTTAAGAGACGTGGTAAGGTACATGGGAGATTAAATATTGGACAGGCAATTTAGAGATGACAGCAGCAGTAGCAACAGTAGCAACAATATCAGGGCAGCAGGAGGAGGAGATGGAATAGTAGGAGGAGGAGACGGAATAGCAGGAGGAGGAGACGGAATAGCAGGAGGAGGAGACGGAATAGCAGGAGGAGGAGGAGGGACAGCAGGAGGAGGAAGAGGGACAGCAGCAGGAGGAGGAGGGACAGCAGGAGGAGGAAGAGTGACAGCAGGAGAAGGAGGACCAGCTGTCAGAACAGCAGCAGCGGTGGTGGTAGTAGTAGTAGTAGTAGTAGTAGTAGTAGTAGTAGTAGTAGTGGTAGTAGTAGTAGTAGTAGTAGTAGAAGAAGAAGAAGAAGAAGAAGAAGAAGAAGAAAAAGAAGAAGAAGAAGAAGAAGAAACAACAAAAGCTATAAAACAAATGAAATCCAAACTAGAACAGCAACGGACCATGATAAAACGATGGCAAGAAAAGCCCCTACATGGTAAATACTGGGCTAAACTAAATGCGAAAGAAATAGACAGAGAAAAATCCCAGCAATGGTTGAGAAGGTCAGGACTCAAAGTAGAGACTGAAGGATGTTTAATTGCAGCACAAGACCAAAGCCTCCCCACCAGAAATTACCAAAAACATATAATGGAAAGAAACATAACAAGTAACTGTAGAATATGTGGAGATGGACAAGAAACAATAAATCATATTATCTCTGGCTGCCCAGTCCTGGCTAAGAAGGAATATATTCACAGAAACGACAGAGCTGGGACTTACATACACTGGCAGCTATGCCAACACTGTGGAATAACAACAGAAAAAAGATGGTATAAACACACGCCAGAAAAGTCACAGAAAACGAGAAAGCAACCATAATCTGGGATATGCCAATACACACAGATAGAGAAATTAAGGCAAATAGACCAGATATAGTTTTCACAGATCATGAAGAAAAACATGCTTTCTAATTGATGTATGAATACCAGTAGATGACAACGTTTCTCTAAAAGAAATGGAGTAACTTTCAAAACAAAGAGCTGGAAAAAGAGGTAACTCGAATGTGGAATCTAAAAACAGAAACAATTCCTATCATAGTAGGTGCATTAGGTATGATAAAAAAATATTCAGACAAATACATAACAAAAACACCAGGACTTCAGAAAATTGCACTACTGGGCACCGCACACATCCTACGCAAAACACTTTCAATACAGTAACCGTAAGAGCATCACAGCAAACCACAGCACATACCCAAGGCGCACAGAGCTGCACTCGGTAGTGAAGTGAAAGCACGCTATAAAAATAAAACTACTGAATAATAATAATAATAATAATAATTCAAATACCAGCGCTAGTGTGATCAATATTATCGACCACATATACTTAACGTACATACACTCTATATTTGCCGGTGTTTCTGTGTCTAGCGTGGTGGTGATTGCTCTCTTAAAACACCCGAGAGTCAATGGCAAGCGGGATAACACAACCCAGAGTTACTTAGGCATTGGACAAATGCCCAGAAGTCGTTCCAGCTCTTGGCTTACTATGAATGCAATTCACATTTTTATTTGTTTGCAGTCGATAAAATAAGTACCAGTCTAGAGTAATGGCTTGGTAGAATTCTTACATGCTCAGATGAGATTCTCTTCAGTATTCGATCTTTGTATTCTCAGGTTTTGTGTTAACACTCTCGGGTTAACATTCGCATCTAAGGTATATTTAGTGGAGTTTGATGATAACTTACAACGACCATTCTTGGTGCTCTTGAAAATTTACACCAAGTATGGTGGGTGTTGCCCTTCCCTCAGTGATTAAACTATGAAATATAAAATTTTTTGCAATCTATTTATATATGATGGTCCAATCCAAAATTTCTTTACGCTATTGTATATATTTTGCTAAAAGGCACGTTTTCTTTTGCATGAATAAGCTATAAAGGTCTCGACATAACTTGGTTTGTCATATGTTATGAGTAAATACTTTTAAACACTATCACAGGATAGAAACTACCTCACAAAATTTGATTAGCCACTAATTATACCCTTTGTATGGTACTCCCCTTCAAAAACTACCATAGATATTTTTTCTCAAACAAGACAGAATCATACTTGTTTGTTACTTAACAAGAAATGGAATGATTGACTGTCATGATCTCCTGAGGGGCATTATCGGCATAAGCGAATTATATTGTCTCTAGTATGGAATCGAAACTTCATGTTATAGTGGCTTACCATGATCTTAGAACATACTTTGTGGTATTCCTTGAATAGATATTGTACTCTAAAAAATAGTTAAAAATAAAAATCAACAACATTTTAAAGATTTGCTCTAAGATAAATGGAAATAAACAATATGATAGTAGTTTTAATCGAAAATAACATTTAGTAATGGATGCTAAAAATAGACTAAGGTTAAGGAAGATAAAATAAAAAAAGAGATACCGAGATTGCTAAAAAACAAAAGAGCTAAAACGCGACTCAAAAGTATATATATTCTTTCGAAAATATGTCATTGCAAGGTTTGGTAAAATACTGTTAGGATATATTTTAAAGGAAAGTCACCTTAGATTAAGCATGGCAAAAAAGCTACTATCAATAGGCTTTATAAACCTTGAAAGTATATAGCTCTTGATAGAATATTCTATTCCATAAAGGGATCTTTCTAGCAGTGGGCTGTAAGATATATTTCTTTTCATTTTCCATTCAGTTTTGAATTTCAATGTGTTTTTATACTCTGTATGATGTCTGACTTTCTGAATGTTTATACGTTTTGTTGTAACAGTTCATCTCGCTTTAACAGTCCAGCTTGTTATTGTTTGTTTATCAGACAAATATACTTTCTATAAGATGTAGAAAAAAGAGAAAATTATCGTATAAATCTCATGAAATTTTACTATTCAATAGCTTTTATTTTCGGGTACAAATAGACTTTTTTGTTGCTATTCAATAATTTTACGTTTTGTTTTTCTTCGGTTACAGAAAGAATTATTAATATAGAGATAAGAAAAAGGAAATTGAGAAAAGAAAAATTAAGATAGTTGGTCTGATGAATAATGGCGTTTAATTTTTTATTCTCCGTACATTTCCCTTACACTGCGCCATTTAGCTTTTTATTCCTTGCATAAGCGAGACATAAGACTAAAAGGAAACGTTTCTATGGAGCCAGTATTGGTTTCTAAGTGAGGAGATATTGGAAATAGGAAATATATCATAGTTACATATGTGTGCTCACATGCACAAACACATACACACGCACACAAACACTGCCAGACATATATGTGTGTGTGTGTACAGGTGTGTAAATAGTGTGTGTATATATGTGTGTGTGTAAGTGTGTATGAGTATAAATATGTGTATATATATATAGTTGAAATTTACATAAAAACAAAAGACGAAGACAGGTATATAAACAAGCGGGTGTACTAGTTTTACGCTCGCGAATGTGAGAAAGTCTTTTACGTTTCGAGCCTGTGCTCTTCAACAGAAAGGAACATGAGGAAATAAACAGAGATAGAATAAAAAAAAACTTTTGGATTTAGCGGTCAATCATGACATGTATAGTAGATATATATATACATACATACA
>NC_068990.1:80293470-80295245 GCF_001194135.2 Octopus bimaculoides | reverse complement strand
ATATATATATATATATATATACACACTATGTTCAACAACCAAAACATGGTCATCGGTGCATTAGCGGCAGCAGTGAAGATGACGATTTTCATTGTTGATGCAGCAGTGCGCCTAGTAAACTACGGCCCGTGTTGAAAGTTGATCTGCTTACTTGAAACGACAACAAAATTCTTCAAATTCACACTCTGCAATGTCTTAAACAGACAAGTTCCGTACCCCTCAAATATGGGACAGTAACTTATGAGTGTATTTAATCATAGGTTTGCTTCTGTTCAAGACTGACCTGCAACTAAATAGCAATAATATCACACTGGACATTTTTTAGTATATATGTTTTATTGTTTAGTCTTGAGAGAGCGCCACTATTTTCTTATCGTTGCAGCGAATTTTATACATTTGATATTTGGAGCTTTATTTTTTACTAATTTCAAGACAGAGTTTATTATTGTTGCTTTGACAGTACCTCGGAAACTGGTTAGATACATAGTGTTTGTCTTAGATATTTATAAATAGATACTCACAGAAAGAAACATGGCTCAAGTGGTGCATAGAGGTGGTGAGAGCATGTATTACAGAGGAAGAGAGAAGTCGAGAATACCTGCGTGATGGTGGCAAAGATCACTCATAACCGAGATGTAGAGGCTACTGGAGTTTTCGTTGTATAATCAGCAGTACGGTGCACGAGAAGTTGAATGGTGTTGGCGTAAAAAAAATCTTGAATGCGATCTATGATGTATGTATGTGCAACGTTAGAACTGTGACTAAATGTAGGAGCTGTATTCAAATGTGTCTCTTGTTCTTTGTAAAGGACTAGTACATTTTTGGAGGATAGAGTTTTAAATATCTTCGTCTAAATTTATTAATGTCAAGATGATGGTCTGATACAACCAAGTAACATTAAACTCTAAACTGCAGGCAGATGCCGCAGGAACCACCATGGTTTTTTCAAATATTTAACCTCGCAATTACAGTTGTAGCTCATCTAAATACCGCCAGCTTTCTTGATGTTATAAAGACATTTTAAAAACATTTTATTTTCACAAATTATCCAATCCTCTTTATAGAATTACAAGTATTTAGTTTTGAATGCTTCCCTAAGACGATCTAGTTTATCTTTGAATAAGCGAGCTGTCAAGAAGTAATACGATTATCACTATCATCCACTTACCAGAAACGTCTATACAGAAAACGTTTAACATAAACAAAACACTCTTTTAACAATTCCTAAACGTAGATAAATTACGTGCTAGGACTTCAATATTAGTCTTGCGATCGATTTGTACGACTAACAAACTCCTCAAGGCGCAACTCCAGTATGACTGCAGTCAAATGAATGAAACAAGAAAAGAAAACTAATATATATATCATAGCTGCACTCTCGCTGCACGAGAAAAGTCATTGAACAGAAGACTTACTGAAATGATTCATTACTGATGCCACGTGATGCCCTTATATGACTTTTAAGCCCAGCCAAGTATGTTACCCATTTTATTACATAGTGGACAGCTGTACTTGCTGACAGGAGAAATAGGTGCCACCCTAAGGACTCTCTTAACATGTATTTTCAGACCTCCAAGTGAGAGGCACACCACACCCTTCCACATTTTACAAATGTTCTGTTGTGGATTTTAATAGCCACATCACTGCTTAACATGTGTCGATTTCTGTACATTATATATCATATATATATATATATATTTATATACATATTTATATGTGTGTGTGTGGGCGGGTGTACATTATATGTATATATATATATATATATATATATATAT
>NC_068990.1:80290193-80293460 GCF_001194135.2 Octopus bimaculoides | reverse complement strand
TATATGTATATATATATATATATATATATGCATCCATGTATGCACACACATGCATCCACAGAATTAGATTTAGCCCAATATATAGTGAGTATTAAAGACAGATAGAGAGAGTAGTAATACGTGGGAAGGCTGCGAAAGACAGTTCAGAACGAAAGGAATATCGGAAACGTTACTCCGGAAAGCAGTGCTAACAATAGACGAAAGGACCAATTTTCTGCAATGAATTGTAACTTCGTAATAAGAACGTGTAGGTGTTCAAGCAGCTTTTCAAAGCGAAGATGGAGAACTTGGAGGTAGTATAGATTTTAGCGTCAATAATTTTACATACGTACATTTATATATATATATATATATATATATATATATATATATATATATATATATATGTATATATATGTTATGTATTTATGTATATATGTATGTATGTATGTATGTATGTATGTATGAATGTGTGGATATATTTATCACTTAGTTAATGGCGATATATAACTGGTTTATGGAAACCTGGATGTGGACGTGAAAGGGTAGGAACCTTCTATATTAAGGAAGAAGCAGAACAATCAGAACAACAACAACAACAACAACAACGAGGAAAAGAAAAGAACCTATTTCATATGTAGTGACATTTGAATGTCAAAGTTCTTCCAGTGTATGTGGTGTGAGTGTGTGTATGTACGTACAAATCTGTACAAATATCTCACACACACTCATTCAGAAACACTAACAGTTGAAAAATATAGAAGTGAATGTATAAATGTGTACGTATGTGTTCGTGAACGGGTGCGTAACTGTATCTGCTTACACATATAATATATATGAATGCATAGGTACACATAGAAGTGCATTTATACACACACACGCACACACATATACATTTACATACATATATGTACATGTATATATAAACATATATGTATGTACACGTTTATATATATATATATATATATATATATATATATATATATATATATATATACATATATATATACATATATATGTATATATATGCATATATGTGCGTGTTTGTGTACTATATTTCTGTGTGTGTGTGTGTGTGTGTGGGTGTGTGTGTGTGTGTGTGCGTGTGCGTGTATAGATACGTAGATAAATGCATCCATAGATGATTTGTTATTCTGGTGTAACGCTATCTAACTATACATCTATAATCTCCTTTGACTATTTACTTCAATTTCTTGTGTGTACCACCAAACTTATAGATTATCACTTTTAGATTCTCCTCGTATACACACATACACACATACACACATACACACATACATACAGACATATATGCATACATATTTCTCTATGTATATGTATATATGCATACATATTTCTCTATGTATATGTATATATGGATAAGGATACAGAGTTTCTATTTGCGATATATTGTAGCAATTTGCACTGACCTCCATCTTGATTTGCTGTATCGATATGTATGAGGGTCACATGAAGAGATACGCACATATCTGTGATCCACACATTCCTCTTTCACATTTTTCTATCTTTATCACTGATACCCTTTGGCCTTTATGCAATATACTTACATGAATATTTATATTCACAGATACGTATGTATTTGAGCATATGCATATATGTGTGCGTCTGTCTGTCTGTCTGTGTTTAAGTGTATATGTGTCTTTGTATACAAATAAGTGAACAAATAAGAATGAATTCACAAAACTTAATTACAGACGTCTCAATAGCTTGGTTCTTTATTCAACAATGCATTATGCATTACATAATATTACTCAGTTCTGCTTTGTTATGAAACATAGCCATTTTAAACATAATTGTATAAAATGCAAAATTCGAATGAAATACAAATTTTCCAAAAAGGGGAAGAGGTTTTAAGGCTTGCAACCAATCAAAGTACAGTATTTGCAAAGGCAACCAAGTTAGTGAAAACGCCAACAAAAAAAAGAATGGCTAAGAATCTATATTACTTTTCAAATGTTGGATACTCCGGCTAAAATTCAATATGACTGTATGTGATAAATTGATTAACTCTCGAAACAAATGGTTCGGTTAAAGAAATATAGTGGAAAAATAAGAGTATTTGCCTTTTAGTCTACTTTTGAGACATGTCACGTCTTATTTCTTCAAGATGATGTTTGTCTATGAATCCTTGCAAATACACGCTCACGTATATGAACACACATGCACGCGCACACACACACACATTCAAACACGCACACACGCGATTGTAAAACCACAACATTATACACAAATACATACATGTATGTGTGTGAATATATATCTATATATGTGTGTGTGTGTATATATGTGCGTGTGTTTGTGAGTGCGTGTGTGTGTGTGTGTGTGTGTGTGTGTGTGTGTGTGTGTGTGATCTGTGTGTGTCTACATATATATGCATGTGAGAAAATATGTATGTGTGTGAATATATATCTCTGTGTGTGAGAGAGAGAATGTGTGTGAAAGAGAGTATGTGTGTGTGTCAGTGTTTGTGATCGTACCACACTACAGATTTATAGCCAGCGTTAGTTTATTTCTGTGCTAGTCACTTAATAGCTCGGCAAAACCAGCCGATAGAATATATAGCAGACAACAAAAATTTATCAGTAGATTTGGCAGACAGAAACTGAAATATATATATATACATATGTATGTATATATATCTTTGCATATATGTATGTATATATGTGTATATATATGTGTGTGCATTTGTATATATACATATATATATATATATATATATATATATATATATAATTATATACTATAGCCTCAAGCAGACCAAAGCCCTGTCAGTGAATTTGGCAGACAGAAACTGAAAGAAGCCTGTCGTTTATGTGTGTGTGTGTTCGTACCCCAACAACGCATGACAATCGATGTTGCTGTGTTTACGACCCTGTTACCTAGCAGTTCGGCAAAAGCCACCGATAGAGTAAGTACTAGGTTTACAACGAATAAATCCTGGGGTCGTTTTGCTTGGCTAAAGGCGGTGCTCCAGCATGGCCGCATTCACATGACTGATACAAGTAAAACAATACAATACTATGCAATTTTAATCCCGAGCAACGCCGGGTATCTCTGCTAGTATAATATAATCTAAAACAAATGTGTGCGTGCATGTGTAGAGTGACAAAGAGCAAGCGAGAGATATAAAGAATGATACAAATACATGTATGCATTTATGTATATATGTATGTATGCATATATGTATGCATGGTTGTATGCATTTATGTATATATGTATGTATGCATATATGTATGTATATATGTATGCATGGTTGTATGCATTTAT
>NC_068990.1:80286656-80290183 GCF_001194135.2 Octopus bimaculoides | reverse complement strand
GTATGTATGCATATATGTATGTATATATGTATGCATGGTTGTATGCATTTATGTATATATGTATGTATGCATATATGTATGTATGTATATACATTTTATGTTTGTGTATGTAAGTTCGTTGTATGTATATTTATGCTTTATCCGCGTTCAAACTCAGCGTGAGAATGTCATTTAAAAGGAAAGTAAAAAAGAGAATAAAATAGACTGCAGTTTTCTTAATTTTGCTACACACTGCGATATTTCTACTTCTTTCATAATTTGGCTCAACCAAGGTGACATGAAAGGCACTTCAAATAAGGCATCAAAGACTCCATTTAAAGAATGAATGAATAGGTAAAATGTTTGTGAAATGAAGATGAAAATAATCTCCTATTATTATTATTATTATTATTATTAGTAGTAGTAGTAGTAGTAGTAGTAGTAGTAGTAGTAGTAGTAGTAGTAGTAGTAGTAGTAGTAGTAGTGGTGGTGGTGGTAGTAGTAGTAGTAAGGCTATGAGCTGGCAGAATCATTAGCACGTTGGGCCTAGTGCTTAGCGGCATTTCGTCCCTCTTTAGAGTCTGAGCTCAAATTCTGCCTTTCATCCTTTCATGATCCATAAAATAAGTACCAGTTGTGTACGAGGGTGGCGATATAACCTACTAGTTCCCTCCTCCAAATTCCAGGCCTTGTGCTTATAATAGGAAGGATTATTATTATTATTATTATTAGTAGTAGTAGTAGTAGTAGTAGTAGTAGTAGTAGTAGTAGTAGTAGTAGTAGTTCGTCAAGTATGAAATTTGTAGTAATGTATATGGTAAATTTTGACAGCTGATACTTCCTAAGCTTCACCCCCACCTATTTCGTGGCCAAACTCGGCCTTGCACTACCAGTAGAGTGCTCTCAGTTTCTTTCTTTAGGGTTCCTTTCATCACCCAATCCAACCTATTTTTTACAGGAACTTCCGTTGTTGTGGCTACATGGAATTGATTATGTAATTGTTGTTGCTGTTGTTGTTAAAAACTCTCGGATAGTTCTTAATTACCGGTTATTCAGCTCCTGTGTTTCGGGAAGATTTGAACCAGGAGCTGACTTTTCAAACCCAGTTTGGTTCTTCACTGGGGTGCGCAGTCATTGTTGACGTGGATGATGGCGGATTCGGTGTGTAATTAACTCGAACAGTAAAATGTGAAAATAATAAGACTGTAATTTACGAACCAGCGACGGAGATTCAATGCAGTCAGTTAAACAGCTAGAAATAACTACTAAATCTCTTCCATATTATCCACCTATATCTTGAATAAATGCAGTGGATAATTTAAGCGTAGATGCTGTTAAAAAGACGGGATGATCACCGATGAAACACGTCTGATATCGATTCTCTAGAGCAACTTAACGATAGAATCCACATTGCGTAACAGCTTCAAGGTTTCCGTATGACCTGCGACAGATAGGAAATTTTTCATATCAGACCCTGCACCTTTCAAGAATCTAAAAGAGAAACTTTGGTTAATGTTGCTTTAAATAGGTTATGTCTGTAAAGATGGGGTTTGTCACTGCTAGAATACGCTTCATCACATGTTTGGTTGATTGGCGCTCATATGGGTTAAACATCAACGACAACAATAACAAGTTCTTATCATTGTATATATAACTATACAATATATCCTCTATATTACTTTTCTAACAGAATTCCACTGTACAAGACACTACACAACACAAGATCAAACGATACTAAATAATATTGGAATATCACACGCTGTTAGACCTCAATTTCTCTTGATTCCAACAACAAAAACAACAGATTCTCTGGTTAAAAAGGACTGATTTTACTAAACAGATTTCAAACTAGAGCTTCATAATCAGAGGAACAACATTTTCAACAACAAATATAACAACACAAACGCACGCACACACACACACACACACACACACTTTCGCATGCATACACACTCGTACCGACACACATAAACACACGAACGCACGGGTGAAAGAAAATACTCTCTGAGAACAATATTAAGAACAAAATTCACGCAACGAATCCTGACTATAGAGCAGTGCACATTTTGAGTCATGATTACAACAAACAAATAAACAAAATAAAAATAACAGCTACAACACCTCCAAAAACAAAAAAAAAAAAAAACTTTGACAAAGGAACTGTTGGAAGCTTCAGTTCTTTAGATGAGAGCAAGTAGAAACATTACCAAATATTTTCAATAACCCTACAACATCCTCTACATCTCCTGCTTCATCTCTCTCTCACCACCATAACTAAGATATCAACATCGCCATCAACACCCACACAAACAACTCCATATATCACAACTTCCTTTTTGTCTTTATGTTGTTTACTGTCTCCTGCGTCTATACTATATTTCTAATACTATCTTCTTCAGCTTATCATCTTGCTTTTGAATTCTCTTTACTCGTTCTTTCCCATATACTTTCCTTTTTTTTTTTCTCTCTCTATAAAACAACGTGTCTCATTTGCCCTTTTGCTCTCTCACTCACGTTGTATTGCCTTCTACAGTTATTCTACCCTAGTCCCGAAAGTATGTTTTAAGCTTACTCAATTTCTTCCTCTATTAGACATTCTCTAAAAGTAATACATTTGCTGAAAGACAAGTGGCAGATTCGAGAATTCTGTGAGGTCACGTGAGGAAAGGGAAGATGGACGATGATCACGTGTGAGCAACGAGAGAGAAAAAACAAGAAAGAGGTGGAGAGGGATACAGATAGAAAACGGTGAAAGAGGAAGGGGAGAAAAAGGGAATCAGAAAAGGATGGAAGAAGAAAACAGTAAAGACTAAAGTGCATCAAAAAGGTGAAGATAAACGTACTTGGAAATAGATGCGTGGAGTTCAATTAGATAATAATAATAAGTAATATATATGCATAAATGGGTACAGGACGTCACCAACTGTGTAAACAACATGAAATACGTAGACAAACGAGTTAAATACGTCAACAAGAGAAAAATGGAAAGCAGAACAAGTAAACACAGAGAAACGACCTTTCATCAGTTGTCGGCTGCCTATCTACTCCTCATTTCGAGCATTCAACGCTGAGGAGAGAGAAATAAATAAATACAGAGGCCTGACCAGCCGCTATCAGTTTGTGTCGATCGCTGTCGAGGCGTTAGCTATTCTCAGACACTGTGCAAACGACTTCCTCTTCGAAATCTGGATCACAGCGGCCAGTCCGAGAAATGAGCTCCACGGGGCGGAGTGGCAACAGCAACGAGTGTCATTGGCCATTCTCCTCAGCGGGAATCCTTGAAGGATGGTTTCCCATCTTACTCCACGATGAAAATTTAGGTGTCACGTTTTCAACTGGTTATTTCGAGGTCATAGATTAACCCCGGTCAGGAGGGTCAATTTCCCCGACGACAGAAGACAAAGCCGACACTGTAAACAGCATGATTCTCGAGGACCACCGGACTTCAGCTAAACTCATAGCTGAGACTCGGGGTATTTCCTGCAACAGTGTTCGTCGCATCATCCACAAAATTCTGGATATGTGAAAGCTTTCTGCTTTATATATAT
>NC_068990.1:80282783-80286646 GCF_001194135.2 Octopus bimaculoides | reverse complement strand
TGTGTGTGTGTGTGTGTGTGTGTGTGTGTGTGTATACATATATATATATATAATTTCTTCTGTAAATATGGCACATCATTTCCCTAGTTACGCTTTCACAATTTAACATCCATGGTGTGATTTAAAACATAAAATAAAAGAGAAAATATTGTATAAATGTAACACAAGCCTATTAAATTTTGAATGGCATTTTAAATTGAAATGTGTATTTTTGTATTTGATATTTAAGCTCTTTTATTTGTATATTTAAACAAGTTATTCCCGTTAAAATTATTTCTACAAATTATGTTGACATTTGTAGATATATGCAATATCTCATTTTGTAGAACGTTGAGAGAACATGTAATGTTCTATACTCATTTCTGTAGTATTGTTTCTAATCGTATCTGTTTATTTGTTGTGTATGCAGTTGAAAATATCTGTCAATATGTGCTGCAGAATGCAGACGTGAAATTTATTTGCAAATATTATAAGCATATGAATAAAAGTATATTGTTTTCAGTTTACTTAAATCACCTGGACTGATTTACGCATGACATAATATGTAATATGGAAACCTTTTCAGATATTGTTAATATCAGAATTGTTTCCAGTGAATTGTGTTAAGAACTATTGATCAAGTGAAGGATGTAATTGACTATTATTGAAGAGAAATTTCAAGGATATGAATTATTCTACGCAATGTTAATGTGTTGCACAGAATGTAGAATGATGTGTGCTTAAGATGAATATGTAATTTTTATTATTATTATCATTATTATTATGATTATGATTATTATTATTATTATTATTATTATTATTATTATTATTATTATTATTATTATTATTATTATTATTATTTTTATTTGCATCTTTCACATTATCATTATATATTATTCCTAAATTCTTGTAGGTTGTAGCTACTTCATTATCTATTCAAAAATTAGAATAGATAGCAACAATAATAAAAGATAGCAAGAATACTAAAACTACGTGAGACTATAACAACAATGGCACGAAAAATACAATCGTTTAATGTAACATGAAGCACATTAGTCTCGCAATGTTTCCATCTTCAGACGTTGTCAAATGGAATTTAAACTCCAATGAAATAACAACATAGATCATTTTCTACTAGGTATAACAGAAATGTTCACATATTAAATCCTATACGAAAATAGAATTGATGCACAATGCACTATACTTCCATTCTATATCTCGTTGCTTCTCTCGAAGATGTTGCTTCGAATATGTATGGCAAAGTTCTACAAAAATATTTTTGATATTTGAATGCAATCACATTTCTAAGTCTGAAAGAAATTTTTACAGCATTAAATTCAAACACCTTTCTGAACTTGTATGGAAATGTATAATTTTTACCCAACGAGGCCCAACTGCAGTCAATGATTAATGTGGCAGGGAATTAATTGGAAACGTTGTCTGGTACGTCAAAGCAGCTAATATAAAATGTCACAAATCTACTAGCTATTGCTGCCAATGACCCATAAAAGAAGGAAGTGTCACATGTTCTATGTATTTATCCCAACAGACGATAATGTATCTCTAACAGAAAGAGAGAAATTACGTACATTATATCGATTCTAATCTGCATTAGGACTTGTTTTGCTGTTCTGTTCTTGATTTTAATTTAGCCATTCGTCTGCTGTTAAGAGTGTGAGCAATGTTATTTGCGTTATTTTCAGGCAGGCGTTTCATGTATGTTTTGATATGTGCTCCATTAAGCCGTGCACGGTGAAACGAAGAGTTGCATCGAGTCTTAAATGCCTGTGGTAAGATAGAAGGCAGGTTGGGCTAATGACACAGGAGAGAGTGAAAATGCATCAAACCTAGAGATTTCGTTACTCTTGACTCTTGGCTTCTCATCCGTTGTGCCAAAATTATCCCACCCGCATTTTATTACTTGACGAGGTACAATGTGAAATAGGACAGATAAGTAACCAAGTTTATCTACCCTAATATACTGTGCTGGATGAAAATCTATGGATATATGCTATAGTCGATGATACAGCGAGGGAACGAAAGACTGCTAACAAAACAGTATTTTAATACATATACGCACAAATGAACATATATACGTATGTGCATGTATACATATTCATATATATACACATATGTATATACATGTGTGTGTGGGCATGTGTGTGTGTTTGTGCGCGAGTATGTGTATGTGTCTGTAACTGAATGTATGTTCCATGTTGTAAGTCAAAATATTTCCCTTTGATAGCTGAAATATTGCATTGAGTTACATCCTTCTATCTTTCTCTGGAAAGGTTTGTAGCCTATCAGTTTTCTCAATTTGCTGTTGATATATGCAGACAAAAAGCATTAGCTCTACACATTAGCCATTACAAATCCTTACTAATTAGAAAACCGTATGCTTACAGTACTTATGTAAATTACTACAGAATTTTGGAAAAGAATAAAACGGTTTATTCATCGGAAATACTAAAATTAAGAGTAAGATTTTACTTTAAGTACTACATTTGTATAACATTATTGAACATTATTGAACATTATTCTGGATGGCTTGCATTTCCGGACGAACTGGAGAGTGTCAGCATTTTTTAAGGAATTCATTCAAAATATAGTGACACATGATTACATATATTTACTCACATATGCTACACAGAGAGAGATTAAAGTATATTTAAAATTCAAATATATATAATATACATACATTCACACACACACTCTCTCTCTCACACACACACACACACACACACACTCATATATACTCGTATATAGATGCCTGTCATATATGTATTCTTATACATGCACTCCAATGTGTTTCCAAATATATACGCAAAGTCAGATTACGACAGAGAGTATCATATGATAAGCAAGTCTCTTACACAAATTCGAATTATCTGCTCAATTAGGTGTGGCCTAAAGCTATATCACAATAAGAACATTAACGAAGAAGCAACAATATCAACAACAAGTCAAAAGCAAACAACAACAATAATGACAGAACACAGAACCAAACTATACAGGCAACAAAAGCAAAAACAAAAATAATAATGACATATGTTAGTAAGTTGCTAAATGAAATAATTCCTTGAGGCCAAAACGTTTTATGTTTATTTTTAAAACTTTTAGTGGTTTTGCGATTTTGTGTTTTGTTATTTCTTTTCTGTTGCCTGATACACGGAAGAACACAACAATCATTGTCTGAGTAAGCGGTGCCAATGTTGCGATGTGAGTTTTCTCTCTTATTCGTAGAACTATTAAAAGGGAATTTTCTGTTTTTTTTCAAAATGAATGTATATAATGTGAGTCAGGTAATGGTGGCCGCTTTCAGGCTTCTTTCTTTCATTGCTGCTTTTGTTTAGACCTGTGTAGATTGTGATCAACTACTCAATGATAAAAAACAGTTTCAATCTCTGACAATCCCATATTTTTTGTAAATCTAGTAAATCTCTCAATAGAATTTCTTAACCTTTTCTTTAAAGACCAACGTTTTGTAGAGTCATTATGTATTTCCTTACTGGGTTCCTTTCTATTTATATTATGTTCTTCGTTATTACATTGTATAGTTTCTTAATTTTTTTAACGATGTGTTTAGTATTCTTGTATGTAGCGTAGACGTGTCAGGTTAGTTTGCCATGATACCTTATAGTGCTGGCAATCGCATTCCTGCTGATGCAGTTGCTTGTCTATACTGACACAGGGACAATGCGGCGAGCCGGCAGAAATGTTAGCACGCCGGGAGAAATGCTTACCGGTATTTCGTCTGTCTTTACGTTCTGAGTTCAAATTCCATCGAGGTTGATTTTACCTTTCATCCTTTCAGGGTCGATATATATATAAATATAAAGCTAAATATATATGTATATAAATGCATATTATATATATATATATAT
>NC_068990.1:80278008-80282078 GCF_001194135.2 Octopus bimaculoides | reverse complement strand
TATAGAAAGGAAATGAGGCCTTCGTTGCCTAAGCATTTCGATGACAACAAATAATATTGTGGCGTACAAAAGCACACCATAAAAGCAATGATTGAATATGAGCCTTTTACATTTCTTCAAATATGCCAAAATATTATCACCGGGGTAATTCAATAGATTTGCAGAAACAAAATTTCAAATCAAACAGGACCGCATGGCAAATACACAAGTACACAAACTCTCATGCACATACAGATACATAGGCAAGCATGTATACTTATATATATATATATATATATATATATATACATACATGAGTGTTTGAGTGTTTGAGTGTTTGTGTGTGTGTATGTGTGTGTTTGTGTGTGTGTGTGTGTATTTTTGAGATTATACATTTTCGTAAACAAATGTACCGTTGTAAAGTTTCAATATTTGTACATAACTCAGAAAGGAGGAAACCAAGATAGTACGCGCGCGAGTGTGTGAGCGTGCGTGTGGTTTCCATGTGTTGTTTCTGTTTGTGCAAGGTCGCATACTGCGTATATGAGAAAGACATGTACGATTGTGTGTGCGTTGGGGAGAGTATGAGTATGAATGTGTAGTTATTTGTAGATACAGAGAACGTAAGTGTGAATGCATATATATGTGTGTGCTTCTACGTATGCATATAAGTATATGTATGGTGTATACGTAGCACGTATGTGAATGTGCATGTGTGTGTGTGTATGTGTGTGTGTCATAGTGGGAATTGTAAGTATGTGTATTGAATAAGATATCTTTCAGCCTCTTTGCTTGTTTTCCTATATGTGTTTACAACTGGATTTTCCAATTAAAATGAAGAAAAAAATTGGAGTCATACAAATCAATATCAGATAACATTTTAGGAAACCAGATCTATCCAGTCGTAACTCATTTAAGCCGAGCATTTACATGTGGTTATTTTGCTAGTTTGTCAGACTTCTCTCATATCGGTTATCATACATATGCATGAAGAAATGGAGCATGATACGATTAGGCGCCATCTTTAGCTCATTAAATGCCACATTTACTTAGAGATTGGAAGTTGGGAATTAGTAAATATATTAACGAATTTTCTGTACACAGTGAACAGTAATACATGGAAACAGACGTGTTTAGGCAATATAGTTGCAATACGTACAGGGAAATGCATGTGCTTAAACACACAAACACAGATATGTATGTGTATATATGCTTGTGTGTATATCTGCTTATATATGTACATTCAAACATCTCACGCATACACCTGTATACATATGTATGTATGCAAACATATACACTCACATTGTTATTCATATGCATATACATATATGAGGCGCTCTTACTATAAAAACCTCTGGTAGATATACTCTCACTGGCACACATACAAACTATATATGATATAAAATAATATATATACATACAGATAGATAGCCTGACAAACAAACAGACTCACAGACAGACAGGGAGTAAAATAGGTAGGAAAATAGAAAGATAGATTGATAGGTTGATTGATCGATCGATCGATCAATTAATTAATTGACTGACTGACTGACTGATTGATTGATTGATTGATTGATTGATTGGTATTATTAAAATTATTTCCAGCTCAATAGAATGTAATTATATGAAGAGAAGATAATCTCTAGAATGTAGAAATCCGCTAAAGCTACTCTACTGTTATGAAACAGGACACACCTGTTGTCAAGAGATAAGAGAACAGTTGTGTATACATGTTCCTACCTTAATATTTGTCTCCAGTTTCCAAACGACTTAGAACTATGCAGAAAGAGTACAACAAATTTTTTACCTATAATTTGCTTAATTGCAGTGACAATGAGCTAAGTACAAGTATAAAAAGGCATCCCCTTTCCAGAAGATATGACATAATGAACAAATGGTAGGGGAGATAATCTCCAGAATGAAAAATATTCTCAAATTTGACATGTTTTTGCATTATCAAAGTAATTTAAAATGAAAATTATTTCATACATGTGCAGACCCTTAATTGCAACGACAATGAGCTAAGTGATGTAATTCAGGGCGTCCAGTGGCACGTATTTCACCAATATTGATAAATACAAGTATAGAAATCACCTCCTTTCCAAGAGATATGTCATAATGAACGAATGGTAGGGGAGGTAATCTCAAGAATGAAAAATGTACTTAAATTTGACATGTTTTTGTATTAACAACGTAATTTAAAATGAAAATTATTTTATACATGTGCAGACCCTCTATTTCTGCGCACGTTTACAATTGAATGAATTAGAAATGAATATATTTTTGAACCCGTGCTATATTGATGGATATACCGAGAGAGATACTGAGTAATATTTAAGTGTATACCGTTACTATTATATTAAACTGCCGTATGGCAAAATTGTGCCAACTGCGTTTTTCTTTTTCTTTTTTTTTTTTTTTTTTTTTTTTTTTTTTTTCAGTATTTAATTTTGCATGCAATACCCGGTTCTTTTGGTCAAACTATTTAACCTCCAGCTGCTTCAGATCTTAAGATATCAAAAATTGTCAAAATGTAGTACAATGGTTCTGCTATGGAATGGAGAAACTATTTTTCCGTTTTCTCAAAAAGCAACGTTTTGGACTTACAGCAGTTTTGCATAATGGCAACGATATGGATGTACACAGAGATGCAGGAAATAAATAGACACCCTTAATTTTTAAATTTTTTTATCTAAGCGGCTTCATATGTTTTCAGCGGCGTAGAATTTACAATGTAATTATTCTTTTTCATTCCAGGTGCTATTATATTAAACATTTGCGAAGTGTAACCATGCCAAGCACAAAAAATGCAGCAGAATTGTCAGATTTTCAAAGAGGTCGTATTGTTGGGCAATCTGAGGCAAGTCTTAGCCAGTGAAAAATTGTTGAAAATCTTCAAATTCCTCTTGCTACTGTTAATAGAATTATAATGCAATCAAAAGCCAAGGAAAAAAAATCAACACTTCATACATACATATACATACATACATATACATACATACATACATACATATACAGAGGCGCGCACATACGCACATATACATATACGTACACATACGTAGACTTCAGTATTTCGCTCAGTCTCATTCATTTATATGCAAAGATTATATGCATCTATCTCTGCGTGATACATCATCCATATATAAATCATGCTTTATTTACATATAAGACTAGTCATTGAGATAATTATTTTCAAGTTCAATATATCAACTTATACACAAATATTAGAAAATATAAATTAACATTAGCCATTGTATTATACGTTCACCTAATAATATATTTCATATGCATATGCTGTATATGTGTGTATGTATGTGCTCATGTCAGATTATGTATATGTACATGTAGCAAGAGCTATTAGAGAAAAATTGTGGTAGTTTAATATAACAGCAACAATCTAGTGAAAACCAAATAAATTTGATTAAAAATTGTATGCAGAAACCTTCTTGATCTTATAAATCTGCTTTCAGCTTCGATGGCTACTTCAATTCGGAAGCGGATTCATCGATATGTCTGCACTAAATGACCCTTATTCATTTCAGATACGACAGGAAAATAGCGGCCTTCAGAGAAGATATTTAATTTTGGGACATCTCGATTTGTCTCCCTTCTATCAACCTTTCGGGCATAGAAGTCCATCAGATTTAAAATTGGGTTGTTTGGTGGCTGCAAGTTTCGTGTTAAATGAAAGTAAATATTGTTTGACATCCATTCTCAGGTTACACAGGTTTTATGAAAAGGCATTCCATTGCTTACATCATCCACGCAGGACTTATCAATTGACTCCAGCACCTGCACCTAACAGTTCTCCTGTCTTTGTGGTCACTAATCGGCATCTTCTCAGAGAGAGAGATGGAAATAGATAGATAGATAGATAGATAGATAGATAGACAGATACCTACATTACATACATACATTATATATGTATACGTATATATACACATATATTTATACATATACATATCTAAACATATATATGTATGAACGTATGTGTGTGTGAGTATGTGGGGTTGTATTGGGGGTAATAGTGAGGTGGTGGAAGTAGAGGAATGTGTCAGTTATGAGGTGGTTGTGGTAGTGTTACCACTAGT
>NC_068990.1:80276543-80277997 GCF_001194135.2 Octopus bimaculoides | reverse complement strand
TGTGAAAGTGTTTGTATGAGTATGGGTGTGCTTGGCTGTGTGTGAAAGTGTTTGTATGAGTACATGGGAAGTATTAAAATATGAGAACATGTTTTGCTTGGATGGTGATACAATACGTCAGACAATGTTCATTAATGAACCTTAAAATGAAAGATGGAAGTGAGATGAGGCGTGAAAATACAGGTAATGTAAAATATGAATAAATCTGCATAGGAAACGCGTTTTTAGTATAGAGAAACTGAGTATTTTACTAGATGACTGAATTAAATATTTATGCCCCTAAAATAAAAACAAAAATATTGCAAATGTATACTCGTATAACGGAAACAGAATAAAATATGCCCTTACGAGATAATTTTCCGGCAGAAAAGGATAACAAATAGGATGCGACTGATGACGTCACGCTACAATATCAAGTAGATTTGGTCATTAATGAATAAAGTGGTTTACATATTAGTGAAACTTACTTGGAAATATTCAGATGTGACGCTCTTAACCCTAAAAGAAACTAAGCAACTTTTGAAGAAGAGCCACGTATATAAACATACATATTTATAAGTATGCGCGAAAACGGTAAGAATTTACCGTAGATATTTATAAGTATGCGTGAAAGCTGGTAAGAATGTTTATCCTAAACATTTTGGATGAAGATAATGGTTATATTTACAATTTCTGTTACGTATCCAAATGTATTTATGTGTACATATGCATGTGTATGTATGTGTGTGTGTGTGTGTGTGTGTGTGTGTGTGTGTGTGTGTGTGTGTGTGTGTGTGTGTGTGTGTGTGTGTGTCTGTGTGTCTGTGTGTGTGTCTGTGTGTCTGTGTGTGTGTGTATGTGTGTGTGTGTGTGTGTGTGCGTGTGTGCATAGGTATTTAAATTAATTAATTCACTCCACCCTTATGTTTCTTCGAATGTGGCAGAAAACTTTGGTAGATATTGATTATAGATTGATTCAGCAGCTTAGAATAAATAAATAGACTCTACTGCATGAAATGCGTACTTTTTCTCCATTTGTATGCACAAACATATTTATTATGCACTCTAACTCAAGCACACACATTTATGTATACATACAGACACATATATAAACAGTCATACATACATACATACACACACATATATAAACAATCATACGTACATACATACATACATACATACATACATACATACATACATACAAGCAAATGCCCAATCGTCAATTAGTCTGATCAATCACTGTAGTCATTGCCCGTCATATATTTCAGAAGGAATGCATCGATGTCAAGTGATATCAAGTTAAACATTATTGAATTGCCATGATGATAATGATGCCATTCGGACTCAGATTCACTCCACTTAGCTTCATATATGGGCCCTGGAGACTTGACCATTTAGTCGACATTCTGGAGATTATGTAGAAGATCTCATTTCAATTTTAGCATAATAACATTGTCAGAAATAATCTAGCCTAT
>NC_068990.1:80268790-80276325 GCF_001194135.2 Octopus bimaculoides | reverse complement strand
ATGTATTAATGTATGCATGTTTTTTATAAATGCATATATGTGTGTGCGTGTGTAGGTATGTGTATATTTGTGTGTGTGTATGTATGTGTGCCTAAGTAGGTATGTGTATATTTGTGTGTGTGTGTGTGTGTGTGTGTGTGTGTGTGTGTGTGTGTGTGTGTGTGTGCGTGTGTTCGATCCTGCTTACGCTTGTTTGAGTGTATGTATTTTTTTTTCTTGACTCTATCAATGATTAATTTAGTATAGTACATATTTAGCTAATTTACAAACACACGGGCACATAAATATACACGTATATACATCGTCTCGCCACCCGCATATACATGAATTGCACCGGTGAGAACCAAAACTTACAATATGACTCAATACAAAGCAGAGCAAAACAAATAAATTCAACTACTTCTTTCTCCAATTTCAAGTCCTTGTGTATATATTACAAACAAATGGTGGTGAGCAACCAGAATCAGTAACACGCCGGACAAAATGATTAGCGGCGTTCATTCTGACTTTATGTCTGAGTTCAAATGCTGGTGAAGTCGACTTTGCCAACCATACTTTCGAGGTTAGTGAAATAAGTACCCGTTGAACACTGCGGTAGATGTAATCGATTAACTCCTCCCGCTAAATTTCCGGCCTTATGCCTATAGTAGAAAAGATCGTCGTTACTAACTATGAAGAAGCGCTGGCAGAGTCGTGAGAGCAACAGGGACAAACGCACTTGTGCAATCCTTCTAGCTCCCTATGTTCCAAATTCAAATGGTACCGAGATTAACATTGCCTTTCATCGTTTCAAGGTCTATAAGGCATGGTACCAGTCATGTAGTGGTGAGGGAGAATCACATACCCAGTGGCACATACTAGGCTTTGGTCGGCCTGGGGCTATAGTAGAAGACATTTACCCGAGGTGACAGGTAGTGAGACTGAATCCGAAACCGAAGGGTGGGATACAAACTTGTTTCCACACAATCACGCCTGCGTGCCTATATGTATATGTGTTTGTGTGTGCGTTTGTGTGTGTGTGTCTGTATGTGTGTGTATGTGTGTATGTGTGTGTATGTGTGTGCATGTGTGTGTATGTGTGTGTGAATGTGTGTGTATGTGTCTGTTTATGTCTGTGTATGCGTGTGTGTATGTGAGTGCGTGTATGTGTGTCTGTGTGTATGTCAGTGTATGTATGTGTTTGTGTGTATGTTCGTGTGTGTATCTGTGTGCATGTGTGTAAGAGTGTATGTGTATGTGCATGCACGTGTGTATGTGTCTATGTGTGTATGTGTGTGTCTATGTGTGTGTATGCGTGTGTATGTGCGTATGTATATATGTATATGTGTGCGTGTGTGTATGTGTGTGTGTTTGTGTGTGTATGTGCGTGTGCATATATGTATATGTGCATGTGGGTGTATGTGGGTTTATGTGTGTGTGCATCAGTGTATATGTGTGTACGTGTGGGAGTATGTGTGTGTATGTGTGCGTATGTCTGTGTATGCGTGTGTATCTGTGTGTATGTGTTTGTGTGTGTATAGCCACAACAGATTTGAACCACGTCCCTGCTGTATTCTTGGGATATTCTTTTGTTTGTGTAATTACGTTTCAATTAATGATTACGGGTTTTTATAATGAAGTAATTTTCTCATCCTTCTACTAAAAAATGCACAAGAAACATCTGTATTCTGCTGACAATTATCCATCTTCTGTTATTATTCATTTAATTACAATACACCAAGGGGATTTACGGCTTGTCGGACACCCTAGAGTATACCAACAATGTACAATTTAACGTAAAGCATGCTTTGGACAAGTCCCTGGGCGCTAAATACTAATAGGGTTGGTTTTTTTCTGTGTGTACATAATAGGAACATCCTATTTGTTATTTATCAACCATAGGCCGAGACCACAGGTTTATCCAACCCTGCTTGATCCATGTCTTTTCAAGTACCCGATTCTATCTGAATCCTTATTTTACTCTCTCTCTCTCTCTCTCTCTCTCTCTCTCTCTCTCTCTCTCTCTCTCCCTGTATATATATATATATATATATATATATCATGTATGTTTTTCTATATATTTACCGGAGTAAGCACATAAATGTGTGTATGTGTTGTTGTTGTTGCTGTTGTCGTCGTCGTTGTTAGGGATCTCAGGGCGTCGGAAAAATATCGTAAAGCTTTTCTTCTGACATTGTGTAAGGTAGGTTCTCGTTTGTCAAACTCTTTTTCCCACAACTCGTTCCTTTGACGATTTCGTCATCATTGTAATCATCGCAACAATCATAACCATCCACAATTGCCCTATCATCACCGTTATGCTCTTAAGAGATATGATTTTCATGACCATCCTCACCACCCGCAGTTCTGTCATGCAGATCAAACACCTCCATCACCATGAACATGATGATGATATCAAGGAGTTGGAGGATGTCGTTCTGATCTATATTTTGTCACAGCTTCAGAGATCGCACTCTTTCCCAGCCACAAAATATTAGTGATTGCTTTGTAACAAAGATATCTTGTAAGTGGTTCATCGCTTCCTCACAGGGGGAGTACACGTGAATCAGAGAAAGAGTGTAAGAATCGAATCAGTACTTGACAAAAATTCTTTTATCGACCACTCTGCCACCCTGGTCATAATATTCTTCATCAAGGTATTTTAAATTAAACTCCCAGCTGAAGTTATTTGCCTTGCAATCAATGCCTGCATATGGTGAAGCAGATTTTCTCTAGAAGCAGCGATAGATTGCTTTTGCAATGCCACAATAACCATACAAATCATTAACCCTGACAGGTCTGACTCTATACTTTCGGTTATGACAAGCAATATAATTGACTCTGACAAAACCAGATTTTCTCAATTATCTCCCTTTTTTTTACTTTTACTTCCACTCAAAACTTAAATCTCCCCTCAATTTTTAGCAACATCATCAGTTGCATGAGAAGCAAACGTTTGGACACATTCAGAGTACGTTCTGAATACCGACGTATTTCGTATACATTTATTTAACAAAATACAACCGGAGAGATTAACAGTTTGAAAAATGTCACTACGACCACTTCTAATTTATATTTGTCCAACATGCATATTTGTTTGCAGAAGCATGTGCCTTTCATTCGTTCTGATGTGTTACATATTTGCCAATTCGTTTCATCCCTCTATTACTGCATTTACAACGGTGTTTTCTCTGTAGAATTTGAGATTTCAGTAACTCCATATCCTACTCCAATTGCTCGTGAAGGTTTTGTCTCTACAGTACTTTATGCGGAATCAACGTAATTTCTATTTTTTTTATCCCTTATATACAATTTACGCATTTAGTAATATATGCGCGATTGTGAGTGTGCATGCGGGTGTGTTTGTATACATAACGGTGGAGCCCCAGCATGACCGCAGCTTTAAAGCTGACACAAATTAAAGATTTGTATATGTGTATGCACACGCGGGCACACACATTATACATATATATACACGTACACACACACACACACACATATATATATATATATACACACACACATATATATATATATAGATATATATATGTATATATATATATATATCAGTTTCTTCTCAAATGCAGTTGTCCAAAACTAGTCTTGTCTCACAAAACTAGTCTCACAAAACTTCATTATATTTTTCATGCCTAAACTGGTATGCATAGCAATTTCTGTGATAGGTATTTATTTTCGGCTTGGTCTCAATTCTTTGTACCACACAGCCACGCCTGTTCGATAATAAAGTTTGGGATTCCTTATATCTTGTTTACGACTATAAATAAAGAATCTAAGAATATAGAAATACATAATCATAAGACATTAAACAGAGTTATACGTTATTGCTGTGATAGAGTGAAGCATGTCATTTCGTTTATACTATTTTTTATTCCTATCAAACTTTCAGCTAGACACGATAATGTGTGATGTATGTAATAAAACATAGACATACCAGACGGTGGAACTTGACATATGGAACATATGCGGTTTCGTAGATTTCAATTTATCCATTACATGCAAGAGATTTCTGAAAGTTAAAATCTATCCCATGTACACAATTTTAAGAACCAGATAGTTTTATTTTGAATTTGCCATAGATTGGTCATCTTTTAGTGCTGGTTTATAAAATATATCTAATTAGATATTTATATTAAACAGGAAGGAATTTCAACCATGTTTCGTGGTCTGCTACCACAACAGCTCCTTTATAGGATCCAGTTAGCTGAAGACATCATCAGGAGGAACCACATCCGGTTTCGGCCCCTACTCCTCTACCGTTTTGACGTGGCGGGGCCCCTCCTTTCGGAGGTGTCTTCAGCTCTGGTGTTGGGTGCATGTCTTCTTTCTTCTATTCCCTGGCCTCTTCGATGCAGCATCAACGAGTGTCAGCGTCCGACTGATCGTCGTGTCAAGTTCCCCTTTTTATATCTGCTGCTAGGCTCCAGCAGGCGTCCCCAGCTAGTTGTCACGTGACATTGTCTAAATTTCCCGCTGCTAGGGTCCAGTAGGCAGCACCAGCAAGTTGTCACATGACACTGTCTAAACTTCCCGCTGCTAGGCTCCAGCAAGTAGCTCCAGCAAGTTGTCACATGACACTGTCTGAACTTTAACTGACAATGGAGGGCGCGAAGCCACTTCAGTGTCAGCCTGTCTCACCTAGACTTGTTATGACTTTCAAGCCATATTCGGTCTTCCCGCTTCAGCCATATATAGAAGCTGGCTTTTTCGACCGCCTCCTTGGACACGGTATTTTAATGGCTTAATCAGTAGATAAAATGCAGTACCATAGGCCGTGTTTCGTGTGCATTTGACAATTAGGAGAAACGAGGACGTTATCCTCAGTCTAGAATCATGAACATAATACATGCAACACAAAGGACCTTGATAAAGGTCCTCAGCAATCAGAGGGTGGTGGTAAACCGGAGACACATCATGTATATGAGCCAAAGTTTTTATCCTAATCTTAATGGTTGTAGTTGTTGGAAACCATCACGATGATCTTTCACTTGCTTCAATACGATTGAGTATATGTAACAGTAAGGAAAGTCTGGATGCAACCAGCATCTAATCTATTCTTGTTATTACTTCAATAAGTCACACATACACACACACAGTTTCATCACAGTTGAATACCTGTTGTGCGATGAGTTGACAGAATTCACGTACGGAATCTTCGTGTCAGAACACCCTGCCTCTCCATACCTGACGACTCTATGAACACCAGTCCAGTTCTTGAAATTATCAAACCAGCCGCAACAGGCCTTAAATGCGTCTGCCGATGTCTCCTCCGTCGATGTTCCAGGGTTCTGCTTCAGGAGATGCCCATACTGCGCCCGTGCCTTCTCGCAAATGATGGTCTCCGTTACCATATCCCCTTCGAGTTGCATCTCGTTGATCCACAAGAAAAGCGATTTTTTTATCCTTTCCGTCGACAAATGTGCGTTGATTAGAGAGCCTGAGGAGCCTGAACAGATGTGCGTTGCTTAGACAGCTTTTGCTACGGTAACGGCCTTGATCTCGTCCCTTTTTTTCAGGTTGGTGCAAATCGTCGATGTGCTTCGATCGTACTGATATGCTATGTCCACTACACGCACTCCTCTCCCAGGTTTATCAATAATTTCCTCCTTCAGTTCTATCGTACTCAGCTTTTTATTCTGCTCAGTACTGTCCTTTGCACTAACATTTGACTAACACAACTGATTATTATAGAATAATAGCAAAAAATGCACAAAACTAAACAAAAACACTGGGATAAAAACACAACAGCGATACTGCCTCAACGAGATAAGCACGTGAACTGAGCGGGCGGGGACTGCGCTTGCTGAGAGAGCGTATGCGAGCTAAGCGCCGACTAGCGGTTGCTCGTATGAAAGCCGCTCGTACTATGGATTTCCGCTCGTTGTTCAAGACAAAAATTCGAACGAACCTCAGCTCGTACAGCAAATTACTCGTGTAATGGTGCACTCGTACTGCGAGATGTTACAGTATTACTATAATCGCTTTACTTCTCATTTATAACATACGTAGCTAAAATTAAAATCGATAAATCACTATCAACAATCTCTGAATCATTGATTTCACAGGCACTAAAAGAAGTTCTATCAAGTGATTCATTACGAAAGTTAAAGGAATTGAATAACCAATCAAGATAATTATGAAATATCTGGAAAAATTGCACTGGCACAACTTCCGTTTAAACACAACGGTATAAAACGGGCAGAATACTCAGTACAGAGGAAGCGGTTGATTGATTGATATAACCATTAGTTAACCTTACAAAACTGTTCTTTCTTCAGATAAACGAATTGGCATTTTCATCTTCACCTTAAGATTTAGCATTGATATAAATATATATATATATATATATATATATATATATATATATAAAATATACACAGAGAGAGGGGGAGAGAGAGAGAGAGAAACAACCAACTTGTTTTAAATCTCTGAGTGAGAAATATACAGTAACAGTACCGAATCATAATGTTTATATGCCAACAGAATGTAGCAATCCTCTAAAAGAAGATATTACTGTTGTTTTAGCTCCAGGAAAAATATTTTCCAGCTGGCTATCGACACACAGTTTGTGTCCGTATATAGTATTTGCAAGGGAGGTCACTGTTTCCATCTCTAGCCTCATGTGATACTCACAGACCGAGGTTTCTGTTTCTTATCCGTCCTCATTGTGAAACAATTACAAGCTAGTAACGAAAACTCTCTCCACTCGCAAATACTATATATCATTTAAGCGACACACAACCACTGATCTCGTGTAGCGAAAAACAACTTGTTTTAAATCACTAAGCGAGAGATACACATTAGCAGGTACCGAATCGTAATGTTTATATATATATATATATATATATATATATATATATATATATATATATATATATATATATATATATATATTATAGTTTTATGCTCAGTTATACTGGTGTTACATTTTGGCACAATGCCAGTAATTTCGGAGTAGAGAGTAAGCTGATTACATCGGCCCAGTGCCCATGGTACTTATTTTATCGACTCCGAAAGGATAAAAAGCAAAGCCAACCACAGTAGATTTTGAACTCAGAGCATAAAAATGAATGGAATGCCGGGAAGTATTTTGCCCGGCGTTCTGACGCCGCCTTATGTTTAGTCATAATAAAAAAGAACTATTCTGTATGAATCTGAGGGGCTATTCTATACTTTGTAGAGAACTAATTTAATCTTTAGCAAGAATCGTATTGACAGTGAGTCTCTCTCTCTCTCTCTCTCTCTCTCTTTATCTCTCTCTCTCTCGCTCTCGCTCTCTCCTCTCCCCCTCTCTCTCTGCCTGTACAAACAAAAGAAACCAATGTTTCTGAGGTAGAAGTACACATATTTTATACACGGTTTATGAGAACTTTCTTTTTTCTTTCGATTAAGTTTAACATTTCAAACTCAGGTCGTGTCTCCAAGTAATTTATTAATGTTTATCTTTTATTCGTTGAGTGAACTAAGTAAAATACACAGCTCTTTACTGCAGTGCGATGAACTCTGTTGTATCCTTATGTGACATATTATCATTCATA
>NC_068990.1:80264825-80267122 GCF_001194135.2 Octopus bimaculoides | reverse complement strand
ATATATATATATACATATATATATCTATATATCTATATATCTATATATATATCTATATATATATATATATATATATATATAGATAGATATATATATACATATATATATGTATATATATTATATATACATATATGTGTGTGTATCTCTCTCTCTCTCTCTCTCTCTCTCTCTCTCATTCTCTCTCTCCCTCTCCTTCGCTTCTTGTCTTTCTTTTTATTTGTATAAGTGATCGTGTGTATCCATCTATACGCGCTGTTTGTCTCTGTACGTGTCTGTATAAGTATTTACCCATTAAGTGATAAGTATAATATTCTATCTTGATTGATGTGTGAACACTAATATCTGTCTGTGTTGTGTGAATATAAATATGTATGTACGCAATGTATGCGCGTTAAAGAGAGCACTACATATAGTATACACTATTATGCGCTTCTTTGTTGTACCTAAGCGGTTCACTTTAAAAATGTCATCTAAAATGCGAAAACTAATCATACAATGCATCCTAGTTTCGGTTGCTGATTTCCTGAGTCTATAGTTTATACCTATTTCTGTAATCCAGCAGCTATTCAAACATTGCTAAGGAATACATAAATGAAAGTAGGTTATCTTCGATGCATTTCATATTCAAACGCTATCATTGCTAATATTATAATAATCATTTAATGATAACTCAACAAAGTCATCAGTAAGTATTTTGAAGGCTGGATTATGAGACTGTTACACTGCTGCTTATTATATGATCGTAGTTGATAAAGGAACTCCAGAATGGACATTTTAAATGCTAGAGAGTGCAGTCAAATATTGAACTACTCCCTATCGTCTTAACGCACGTTACATTGAATAACGTAGTACGTGGAACATTTGAATTAAATATATATAATGAATAGCTACATCTGGAATGTCTTCAATCATAGATAATGCACTGGTGTATCTCAGACAACATAGTTTTGGTCTTCTACAGAGAGACAAGTTGTTGTTGTCACTCCGTCGCTTACGACGTCGAGGATTCCAGTTGATCCGATCAACGGAACAGCCTGCTCGTGAAATTTACGTGCAAGTGACTGAGCACTCCACAGACACGTGTACCCTTAACGTAGTTCTCAGGGATATTCAGTGTGACAGTGTGACAAGGCTGACCATTTGAATTACAGGTACAACAGAAACAGGAAGAAAGAGTGAGAGAAAGTTGTGGTGTAAGAGTACAGCAGGGTTCACCACCATCCCCTGCCGGAGCCTCATGGAGCTTTAGGTGTTTTCGCTCAATAAACACTCACAACGCCCGGTCTGGGAATCGAAACCGCGATCTTATGACCGCGAGTCCGGTGCCCTAACCACTGGGTTATTGCGCCTCCACTAGAGAGACAAGGTAACGCCGTTAATAAAATCTCACCTTTTCACACTGCCTTCGCTTTTTTTTTTCATTTTTACATTTTCAATTTTTATCATTCCAATGAATGGGCCATATCAGACAAATTACCTCCTTTCAGTAGCCTATACTACATAAACCACCTCCATTCATAAAGTATCTCCACTTCATAGGCCACACCACATAAAGTACCTTTACTCAATAGGCTATTTCATATAGACTATCTCCATTCAATAGGCTATTTCACATAATATATTTCCTCAATTTGCTATATCACAAGAAGTGCCCATTCAACTGATAATATCATTTGAAGTATTACCTCTCAAAAGCGGTCATATCATATCGGTTTCAAGTTTTGGAACAAAGCCAGCAGTTTAGTGAGTGAGGTAAATCGATTATATCGATCCCTGTACTCAACTGGTACTTATTTTATCGACCCCGAAAGGATGAAAGACAAAGTCGACCTAGGCAGTATCTGAACTCAGAACGTAATAACGGCAAAAACAGAGCTAAGCATTTTGCCCGGCGTGCTAACTAGTCTTCCAACTCGCCGCCTAATGTCACTAAATCATATTGTCTCCATTCAATATCATCTATGACTTAACGTATTCCTCCTCAATAGACTTCATATCTCATTAAGTATCTCCACGTAATATGCCACTAGTCAACATAAAGCATCTCCATCTTGTCAACGGGTTAACTGTCCTTCATTATCTCCCCTTAGTTAACAGACATCAAATTCTCCGAATATGTGACATGCTGCAAATTCATTCAAGAACCAAGGTCAAGAAACTTGCAGAAATACAACCTCTGTTTGGAAAGATGTCGCTGGGTTATTCATGAGCTGTAAACGAGAAATATATTTCATCATGAACAGCAGTGACAAGAGGGTCATCACTACCATCATACAACAAAGACAATGAGAAGGAGG
>NC_068990.1:80260582-80263130 GCF_001194135.2 Octopus bimaculoides | reverse complement strand
ATATATATATATATATATATATATATAAAAGAGACAAGGTGTACGTACGCCGCTATATATATATATATATATGGATATACATATATATATAGACACATATGTATGCATCTATATATATATACATATATATATATATAGTGAATAAAGAGAGAAGAGAAAGGGAGAGAGAGTATGTGTGTGAGAGAGTGACCAAGAGAGAGGGAGAAAGATGTAGAGTACACAGTGTATGGTTATGCACGGGTGTATAGGCGAATAAAATGATTGTTTTGTTTCCTTCTGAAATATTCCGTTTTTATAAGCAGAATCTTATAAGTATTTTAAACTGTGTATCGACATCAATGTATAATCTATGTTGAATATTTAAGCAGAGCTATGAGAGTTGCAACCGATAAATGCAACAAGCTTATATTAAGCTGTTTGCCTTAAACCTTGCATTTGCATATATACTAACGAAAGAAATCAGGAAGATTTACAATAAAAAAAAAATAGGAGAAATATCGTTTAAGATATTTTTCTTTAACATTTTCCCGCCTATTTTATTGTATTTTTTATGTTTCCGGATTATGTTTTTCCTGTACATGTTTTTCTCTTTGACGTATTAGGGAGCATAAAATGATCAAAACTCACTACCAACAACAAACATTAATCGCCTGAGGAAGCGCAGATAGAAAAAATCCAAAAACACCAAAAGAGGTGCCAGCTTAAAGGCTTGGAAGGAATCAATTCCCATTGAAGATAGAAAAAATTATTTTCGCCATGTTCTTGCTATGCGTTTTAACCTGCTGTTATCGGCCATTTTCTGATATCAGCAAAGTTTATGTTATTATAATTTCTTCCAACAAAACAAGGGCAATGCTGCTTGACGATAAACATTTAGGGAACAAGTACATATGCAGCAAAATGTGAACACTAATATAAAATATACACATACTAATACGGACACATCTCGCTATATGTAAACGTAAAAAAATTAGTAACACATTTATATAAAAATAGGAACACACTGGCATATGTAATACTTTATTATATTGAGATATATATGTGCGTGTTTGGGAGTGTGTCTGTGTGTGTATGTGCCTGTGTGTAAGAGCGTCTATATGTGTGCATATGTATACATATATATATATACGTGTATATATATATATATATATATATATATATATATATATATATATATACATATACACACATATATACGTATATATATATATATATATATATATATGTATGTATGTATATATATATATATATGTGTGTGTGTGTGTGTGTGTGTATGTATGTGTGTGTGTATGTTTCTACATACATATGCACACACACAAACATACACAGGTGCGTTTGCATTCATCAGAGTAAATGATAAAGAAAACTTCAGGCATACATACATACATATATACATACGTATGTATACACACACATACAGACGTGTGCGCGGGCACACACACACTCACACACACACACAAACGCACAAATACATACATATATACACAGACACAAACATATATGTGTGCTTTTGTATAATTTTGTGCATATGCAAATGAAGAAAGGCTTTACAACTATAATACAAGAAGGACTTGTCAAGTGTAGTTACACACTTGTGAAATGTGATCGATCAACAAAATATATATAAATTGCGTATATCTAATATTTTAATTTTTATATTCTATTATTTCAGATGAATACATCATGTAGCATATTTTCACACGCATCCTCAGTCACGCTCGCACACACACACACTACATACAGTTATATATATGTGTGTGTGTGTGTTTGTGTGTATACATATAGATAGATAGATAGATAGATAGATAGATAGATAGATAGATAGATAGATATGGATATATATACACATGTATAGTATATATATACTTATATGTATATATGCGTGTGTGTGTATGTGTGTGTGTGTGTGTGTGTGTGTGTGCGTTATATATACAACACGTAGCAGAGGGGAACGGATAGGTGAACACTGGCGGGAGCTCAAGAAGGAAAATGCTAGTCGGAGATATATACAATCTATATAAAATGCTAATATGGTAATGTGTGTTGGCCTGACAGCGAACACTAATATTTTATGACTACGTCTCTTCTAGATTTTTGCAATACAATGTGCCTCCTTCCATTGACTCTACTCCACTCCTTTCTAACCTGTCTTCCTCTCTTCTCTATTTTACTTACATGTTTCTATCTCCCGTCCTCCCTCCCCCATGCATTGGCCATTCCTTCCGTGTTGCTTGTTATAACTAGAAATGGCTCTGAAGAATGTAGCATTAATTTTCTTAGGTTGTTCAATTTTTCTCCATTGATCAATAGACCAATTGACTAAACCTATCAGTGATTTACCTACAATGACTACTGGAAACAGCTGTAAGCCAAATTTGCTCCAATATACGAAACGTATGTAATGACCATTATTCTTAACTTGTTCTTTATACATATGCAAATATATATATATATACAGGATTATTCAAAAACAATGAACCGATTTCATTACGCAATATTTTAATAAGGAAAAGCAATAGAAAACTCCAGCTGAGTCACAAGTATTTAT
>NC_068990.1:80258850-80260572 GCF_001194135.2 Octopus bimaculoides | reverse complement strand
CTTTATTCTATTGTGAATTAAATGTCACTATTTATATCATTTAGTGTTGATTTGAAATCCAAATGTTTGTCGATGTTCTCCTTCCATATGTATATATAAATATATATATATATACAGGATTATTCAAAAACAATGAACCGATTTCATTACGCAATATTTTAATAAGGAAAAGCAATAGAAAACTCCAGCTGAGTCACAAGTATTTATTCACATTCAACTTTTATTTCCTGTCTTACAAGTGTTCAATGTGACCACTTGCAGCACGGGCAACATCAATGCGATAAGAGAATTTCTCCCAGACGAGTATCAGCATATCACGATCTAGTAAATACTTCTTTGGCTGTCTGATTGAATGCTTTATCGAAGATTTTCCATTTCCCCTCTATGCCAATATCTTCTGGAATCGCCTCAAGCAAAGCAAAATTTATTCTTTAGTTCTGTAATGAACTTGATTTTGATATGCTGATACGCGTCTGGGAGGAATCTTCTTATCGCATTGACGTTACCCAACTGCCATGTTGAACACTTGTAAGACAGGAAAGAAAAGTTGATGGTGAGTAAATACTTGTGATTTAGCTTGAAGTTTTCTATTGCTTTTCCTTATTAAAATATTGCGTAATGAAATCGGTTCATCCTTTTCGAATAACCCTGTATGTATGTATGTATGTATGTATGTATGTATGTATGTGTTATCCTGTGTCCAAAACGTACCTATACGTACATTAGGCTAATCGATTCGTTCCCAACCTGGCATCCGCAAACCAATGGTGGTCCGCAAAGGAAGTACCGGGGGTCCGTGAGCTAAATTCAAAATTACACATACATGTATATATATATAGTTGAAAAATATCGTTATAGGCATAGCTATACCATATACAATTATAGAAAAATGGATGGGAAAAAGATGTTGAATAAAAATTAGATTTGATACAAAATAGGATTCAATACATACGCGCGTTTCAAAGGACAATACAAATATGTAAGAAAAAATTATAATCATAGTAATTATTAAATTTATGCATCGTCATTCTCACCAGTGTGAAGAATTTTTGGAAGGACATGAAAAAAAGGATTAATAAAATAAATTAAAATAAGATACAAGAAAGGAGAATACAAATGGTGTAATAGGGAAAAATCGGATATTTACAAGCAAGCTGGAAAAGGAAAAAATAACAGTGATAATAATAGTGAGAGAGACGAAAGAGAAAAACGACAAACATATCAATGTGTATGCATGTCTATATGTGTAGTAAACTATAACATAAAAATAAGAATATAAATTTAACGGATGTGTTTTAAAAAATGGTAACAGGTCGAGACAAAGTATAATGTAAACAGGGCCATGTGTGTATAGTAACAGGCACACCAGTCGAAAAAAAAACATAGAGAATTATATATATATACAAATTAATATTGAAGAACGAAAAATATATATTACACGAGACTAAAAGTGATAGGCAAGACTATGTTTGAAACAAGTTACAATATTTAAGTAAAAATGTACATGCAAACAGAAGCAGAGGGAAAAAAATACAAAGAAAACTTAACAGGAAAACACATCGATCACTACAAAACCGGCCGGTGCATTCAAGAGAGTTACCTTACTCATAAACTAGCCCGGGGTAGAGGAGACAATCAGAAAAATGTAAGAACAAAAACGTATAAATGAAGGAGAAAATTACTATAAATTTACAAGTGATAGAAAAAACGTATGTATATATA
>NC_068990.1:80255834-80258685 GCF_001194135.2 Octopus bimaculoides | reverse complement strand
ATATTATTAAAATGGGTTTGTAGGAAGACTCATTTAAATAAAAGGGTTCGGAACCACTGTTGGGAACCACATTGAAAATGTTGGGAACCATTGGACGAGAGAGCATCCCAATTTCCAAGCACGTAGAAGCGGTGTGTGAATCGAAATCATGTCCCTATGATCGTGAATCCAAGACCCTAACGACCAAGCGAGGCAGCTTCAGCCACATGTAAACTTACACACACACAAATACACACACACACAAACACACACACACACACACAGAAATACACACATACACACATACACACATAGACACACTCACACACATATGCACGTGTATATATACATACAAAAACACAAACTACATGTTTTATCTGTATGTACTGTGTATGGTATTTATGACAAGCTTTTAAAGCAAACATCGCAAAAATGATTAAATGATACAGCATAGAATATAATTAATTAAATATTTCTATAAATAGGCCATAATAGTTTATAATATTGAAACAAAACCACGAACTTGTAAATGAAAGCAAGAATTAATTAGCTCTACTAAAATAATCCTTCTTCCTTTATCGGTATTAAGGAAATTAGTATTGAAATGAACGGTTAACGTTTACAAGTACACAGGCACGAAAAAATCGACCCTTTTTTTTTTCCTGAAAATTTCTTAGCGGATTCCTGTTTTCGAATACGGAGATTCTGAATCTGCCAAATACCATGTTTTCAAAATTTTCACTTCCTCCCCACCATCACCCCAAATTTGTAAATTTTAACTTTTTTCGATTTTTTTTTTTTTTTTTTTGCAATCTACGTGGAAAAATATGGAGATTAAGAATATGGAAAAAAAGAAAATTACTAATTTCAGATTTTTTATGGGAAAACTCCAAAATTGATTCATACACCGCTCGCCACCCCATCCCGCTATCTAAAAGTGAAAATGAACGGCTTGCAAATTAGAAAGGCTACTAAATGTGAGAGAGCTGTCCTAATGTGAACATAAATGAGAATCGAACCATTCTTCCTGGCAGCAGTTAGGAATATGAAGACTGTGAAAACCCATTGTCCCTCAGGATTTATTTCTAACGTGCATAAATTATAAGGCATATTAGGATACGGCTTAATTTGGTGGGGTGAGGAATTTTGGAAGATTCACCATTGTCCACTTCAATTTGTCTTAATTTTCAAGAAAATCGATATATTTTTATGAAATTCTCTACAAATATGGACTTGTTCCGAAACACCCGCAAGTGGGGAACGGTTCTCAAAAATAACCCCCAACTGTTTTTCTTCAAAATTCCTATGTCATCGGAATCTACATAGTCCGAGGTATATTTGTAGAGAATTTCATTACAAAATATCCATTTTCTTGAAAGTTAAGACGAATTGAATGATGCCGGTGAATTTTCTGAAATTCCCCAACAACTCCCCAAAATTTTCCATATTCAGAATCTACATGATATAACATATTCGTAGAAAATTTCATAAAAAAATATCCATTTTTCTGAAAGTTATGATCAACCAAAATCGGGGGTTGGGCAGAAATCGGTAGTTATGCCCAGTAATATACCAAAATTTCATGATACACGTTTGACATTCAATGGGGGTCTTTGTATGTGGGTCATCGATTCACTGAATTTTATTTTATAGATTTTTTTTACCGAAATAACAACATCCAGACTATAGAAAAGTGATGGATATTCATCAAGAAGAAAAAAGATGGCATTGTGGTGGTACTCCTTTACTTTTTCCAGTCATTTAACTGCGTCCATGCTGGAGCACCACCTTGAAGGGCTTTAGTCGAACGAAACAATATTCTATTTGTTATTTAAATTTATTATTTATTTATTTATTTATTTATTTATTTATTTATTTGCGATTGAGATCAATGTCAGAGATGATGTCTAGAAGGAATTTATAATCCATGCTAAAGAAAAAAATAGTTGTTAGGAACAAAGATGGAAGACGAACAAGTTGAACCCATGCGAGATAGCAAAGTTGGTGTCATGCTCGTGGATTGAAGATAGTTACCAAAAGGAACAAGTGTTTCTGAAAGTTATATATGAGATGGTTCGTTTGAAAAATTTGAATAGGAATGTGTTGGGTGACTAGTAACATGGTCATACCGAGATTAAAATGGAAGTAAATGCTAGTGGTTTGTTGTTTGCGTACAATAACTGACGCAAATGTGCGTGGAACAGATTAGTTGGTTTGTAATACAAAGACCAGTTTGAGTTTTCGGGAAGTACTTTTCGTTGTGTAATCTATGTATAATGCTCTTCAGTCAGTACCCTTCAATCCTACCTGGTGGGCAGCGGCTAGCTCCATAACATGGGTCGGCTCCGTCGTCATGCAGTCCTACATTTTCGTGCGACTAAAGTTAAACAGCTATGAAGAAGGCTCAGTCAATCCTAAAATAGATTATATAAATTAAAAACAGAAATAATAACATCGTCCAGTTTTTCTATGTTTTCACCAATGAGATGCTAATTCTGCCCATATTTCATCTAACGTTCGGAAGAGGGAAATGTGAAGGATCGGAGTCATGAGATTTATTTGGTTATAAAGTTGAAGATTGAGAATCACACACTAATTTCTCTCTCTCCCCTTCTCTCTCCCTCTCTCCCTCACACACACACACACACACTCTTCCCTTTTATATATATATATATATATATATATACCACAAGCTGAGCAAAAGGTGTACATGTATTTACATATATATACATATATACATGCATACATACATACATATATATATATAAATATATATATATATATATATATATATATATATAAAACAATTGCAGCGTGGAAGGTGTTTATAAGCCATTTAAAATAACACACAAAATCCGTTAGATTCACTTCA
>NC_068990.1:80254129-80255293 GCF_001194135.2 Octopus bimaculoides | reverse complement strand
TATATATATAACGTTCTCTATCTCCTTCCAGCACACAGTTTTTCAATATTATTAAATTACATGTGCGTGCTTGTGTGTATCTCTCTCGCTTTCTCTTTCTCTGTGTCTAAAATCCTTATTCTTGTTTTCCATTGTTAGCCACTGAAAGAAATGTTTGATTCTCTTTAAGCAGTCCTCGACGTAAAGGATACTATTTTAACCATAACTAACCCAATGTCATACTTGTGTTTGAGAAGTACCTCTACTTCAGATGACGATGACCAAAATTCAGCTCACTAACCTAATCTCTAATCGATATTCTTTACCTCTTCGACAGAAATTCTCATTAGGAGAATATAAGAAAATACTATTTACGTTCTTATTCCTGTTTTTTTTTTCTTTTCTATTTTTCATATTTATCAGACAAGGAGGGTTTCTTCTTATTAATTCTATTTTGCGGAAGAAAATTTCGGTAAAAAAACATTAAAAATGAAAGATAACGCATCTATAAAGAAACAGACTCGAAGCGTTTCATATGTATGTATGTGTGAGTGTGTGTCTGCGTACGTGTGGTGTGTCTTTGTGTGTGTTCACATATACGTTCATACGTAAACGAACTCGGAGGATATATGTGTGTGTGTGTGTATGTGTGTGCATGTATATCCGTACATACATAAACGTTACACAGAAACACATATATGTATATACACTGTATATATGTGTGTCTATTACTCATGTGACACGAGAAAAAATATCTCGAAGCAGACATTGACATATGCAGTGGAAGAGTGCAAAACGTCAATAAAATGATGCCGTAGAGAATGCATTGGCAACCAAAACACGTTAAAGATACACACCTGTAAGACAACTAATAAAATATGGTAAACAAGGCATTGAAAATGCATCTGTAGTACCTACGAATGAGTAAGTTTTGAAAAAGGTGGACCAAATATAGTGTCCAATCACAATTACAAGTACGAGTCCGGTCTGGCTGGATATCTTGGATCATGCGGCAATAATAAAAAAGGTTATGTGCATATGTTTATTATGTCCATTACATTCACATGGGATACATATCGAAAGATGTTTTATTTGATGGGTTGATAAACGGCACATTCCTAGTGCTTATTTGTTAGAGTCTCTATCTATCTATCTATCTATCTATCTATCTATCTATCTATCTAT
>NC_068990.1:80249208-80252303 GCF_001194135.2 Octopus bimaculoides | reverse complement strand
ATATATATATATATATGTATGTATGTGTGTATGTATATATGTATATATGTATATACGGATGGATGAACATACATATAGTTTTGTTTTCTAGTTTGATAATTCGTTTCACGAGAACTAGAAATGCAGAAGACCATTTCTGTTTTCTTTTGGTTCTTGATATTTCTCTACTTGTATTTTTATTCTTGCATTTTGTTCTTGTGAATTCTGCTTCTGGTACTTTTTTTTTCTACTTCTGCCTCTACCACTTCTAGCTGTTGCTCTTCAAATATTCTTTTTTAGTTTTTCTTCCATTTTTTCTTCTTTTCTTCTTGTGATTTTTATTTATGCTTTATATGATATCACATAAATCATTATTTCGATATTGCTAACATTTTCTCCATTTGGATCTTAAATTTGCCAAAAGAATTTTCTAAAATCCACGCTCCTCTCAAAATTACAATAATTCATTCCTCTTGTACGGTTATATTCTAACTTCATTATTTTTTTATTTATTCATTTTCATTATTCTCTCTTTGTTTATTGATTGTGTGTCCTGTATACATTCCGCCGTCTTTACCCCGGCAAAACATTAAATATAATTGACATAAAGCAGCCTTTTCTTGCCTAATAAATATTGAAGAACATAAATAAATAAGACTTTTTCAATATTCTTCTAATGAGCATTTTCGTCTAAGAAATAAAGGCATCGATTGGAAGTCACGTCAGTGAGCTGGTTTCGGTTATCATAGTTTGGAGTAGAGATACTTCTCGCAGACAAGTATGACGTTGGTTGAGAAGTTCTTTCAATAATATCCCTCAGCTCAATGACTGCTTAAACAGAAATAAGCATTTCTGTCAGTGACTAATAATAAATAATATATATATGCATATATGTAAGTGTGTATGTGTATGTGTATATATAGTTGTGCTTGTATGTATGTAGATATATATGTAAGTATACATATATACATACATGCTGGTGTGTGTGTGTGTGTATGTGTGTGTGTGTGTGTGTGTGTGTGTGTGTGTGTGTGTGTGTGTGTGTGTGTGTGTGTGTGTGTGTGTGTGTGTGTGTGTGTGTGTGTAGTGGCCGCGAATTTTCTTCTTAACATTCGTACTTTCTTTTATACTTTCAATAGCGTTTATTTTTTCTCATAATTATATTTATATGTTAGTGAAATGCTAATAATAGAATCTGCATGAGTTATATCTTCTGGGTATGATACGATATGGAAGCACCATACCTTGAACCTTCCAAGTTTTTTGCCTTTATCAACTGCCCTCAGCCAGTTATCTAACTATATGTCAGCGTCTTCGGCATGGCAGGATTCAAGAAAGTGCTAAGACGAAAGAAAAAAAAGGGAAAATGAAATTGTCAATGAAAGAAAAGTGGCTTTGAATCAACTTAGTTCGGATTTACAAAGAACCTGCACCGGCTTCACAAGCCAGAATCACTTCGGATAAAGGAGAGAGAGAGAGGCGGGGATTGCAAAGGAAAAAGAAGTTAACAGCTGACATCTACGGAAAGTCAAAAAGCGGAAAGATAATACGCTCAAACACACAGTAGTTATCATGGCTTTTCACTGATGTGTGTTCAAGGCATCCGGAGCAGCCTGAGGCCTCCCCTTTTTTGGACACTTGTGTCGATTCACTCGTTTATCAGGAGATATGATCTTAGCCTTTTGCATATGATGGCCCAAAACATCTTTCTAGAAACTGATCAAGGTTTTGCTATTCTTGGTAAAATAGCACTCAGCAAGTGCCCAGATACGGTTACTGGACATTTGCTTCGATTGTCGCAGGAGACATAAAAGCAGCTACTGTGATGGAGTGGACGCCGGAAGGAGGAAATATACTGAAAGACCAAGGAAAATGTAGACAGTACGTTGCGGAGCGATATGATAACGATGGGAATTGGCCTAAGTGGAGTTAGAAGGAAAGCAAGCACTTGAGATGTATGGAGAAGGCTCGTTGTACTTTGTGCGAACTGTAACTGAAGGATCTAAGAGCTAAGAGCAAAGATATACATATAGGTCATTCAGCATCATATATCTTCTTTGGCACCACTGAAACTTGATTCAACAAGAAACCTGGTTACTCCCTCCTAGTCGCTGATGAAGCTAATTGGTCGCAAACACAAAAGACCAAAATATCAGCAAACGCACATACCAAACTTATATATGCACACACTATACATATGCACACATTCATTCACGAATAGCAGAAGAGCACGAATGATACACATCCACAGATAACAGGTGCACACACTCACATATGCATATATATATATATATATATATATATATATATATATATATATATATATATATATATATATCCCAACAAACGCACACACTCATCAGTGAACTTTTGTCCGTTGTAAACAGAGCGTCACTCCTTAGATAGACTGCCGCTTCCATCATCCTGTCCTGACATGTACTCCAAGGAATTCCGAACAGGAATTGATGTCGCTACCAAATTGATAACACCATGTGATCTGTGTACACCAACATCAGCGCGATACCCAGAAGTGATCTTAGACTCCTTTTCATTCGATTCAACAAGCTGCATATGTTAGGTTTAAGTTGCAAGGGTCTGAATCACAATATTATTAAACATTATACTATATATATATATATATATATATATATATATATATAACGTGAGAGAGTTAGGGGTTGGGGGTTCAACCCACTAAGGGATAGTATCTATCCAGTATACTGCTGGGAGGGTACCCAATTATTGCTACACTTGTGCTATACTAAGTGCAATCAATTGGAGCGAGTAAAAGTGGAGGTTTTACCCCAAATTTGTATAACAATTAGAAAATGGAGGATAATATGCTGAACCCAACTACTTTCAGACGATGTATCCCGTTGAATTCATTAATTTAATTCATAGCAAAAGTGACAAAAAAAGAAAGAAAAAGAAAGAAAGAACCAAAGCACAGGTGTCTATGGCAGACTATGTTATTTTGCCAACCTGGTTTACATATAGAAGTACAAAGTACGTAAGGAATTAGAGGATGAACAGAAGTTTAATCTTACAGCTGTTTCAGCCTAGTTTAGCAAGCCCCATTCTATCCGAATATTCCTTGCCGGAGTGATTATCGGATG
>NC_068990.1:80246515-80246965 GCF_001194135.2 Octopus bimaculoides | reverse complement strand
ATATATATATATATATATATATATATATACATACACATGCACATATATGTTCACTTAAGTATCAAGTGTTAGCCAGCCCAATGTTAGCAGGGTATAATTAGTTATCGCTAGCGAAAAGCGGTGTCCTAGTACTAGGTATTTTCTTATATTATATATATGTATGTAGATAACAGAATTACATATGCCATAACCTAATATATATATATATAATCTATCCTCCGAGAAATACGTAAAACTGACACTTTTATTTCATGTATTTATGCATTTACAAAGCTTCTGTTAAATCGAGAATTGTTTCATTGTCTCAGTAAAGAGGCACCCTAACAACCACATACCTACATATTATATGTACACACACACATAGACACTCACGCATATACAAGCATGTATATCTATGTGAGTGTGTGTGTATATGCATATACATAAACACACATGCACATATGTATATAT
>NC_068990.1:80242137-80246505 GCF_001194135.2 Octopus bimaculoides | reverse complement strand
ATACATATATATATATATATATACAGATATATACTGGAGTGTGTGGGTGGGTACAGGTGTACATATGAGTGTCCTTATAAGTAACTTCTTCACAATTTGCCTGAAACTAAATTAAAATCTCACTCACAGAGTATTGATAAAATAGAAGTCATATCAAAATACGCTTAAACCACCTTCGTGTGTAATCTAACTGGCATGATGTAGTTGCAAAGTGCATTTCTGAACCACACAACCATCCTCGTCCCTACATCCTACATTCATTGAGAATGTTTCTGATTACAACAATCATCATCGTTTAAATCTATAATTAGGTCCTTCTTAGAAATGTCGAAATAGCAGCCAAATCTACCTCGAATTGAATCCTGTTTGATAATATTGTCCTTTATATGCTTAATCAAACACTTTGTCGATGGTCGAAATACTTTTAACAATAGGTATGACTAATGAAAATTTGCCTGAGAGTTGTATGTGGAAACAACGAGAACAACACTAACTACAAATTGTACAGCTATTTCTGAGATAAACATGTATTATGAGAAGCAGACAGCTATACTTTATGTATTTGTAGAAATACAAATGTAGGATTTACGATTTACAAAGAATTTCATGTATATTTATGTACAATTTTGTTTTATAATCATTTCTCTATTTAATATATAAAAACAAATATATAAAAAAAACATCACTGATGCTACATTAAATTCGTGAAGAAACGAATCATCAAGACTATTTTTTCTTACCAGTGAAGCCGAATAAAAGTAAATGATATGATTCACCACTGCTTTTTCGTTTTCTTTTCAAAACGGTTTCACTGTAATATAGTAAAACATTTCATATGTATATTGTGAACCTACAGACGTGGAAACACTTAAGTTATTTTCTTCGAGATTGATACAGTAGTTTGTTGTACTGCACGTCCCAGTTGTTGTTTTTATAGTCTAATCGCAACTCATTCTTGAATAACCAAACCTAAAATATCCGGCCTTTTAAAAATTAGGATTGTTGTGGTTTTTCTCTGAAACTATTAATCCTTCGTATTTCTAAAACATATTAGGGTATGGTTTGAGAGAGATTTTACAGGTATTTATGGCAGGTCGAGCGACCAAGTTGAAGCTCCATTATTTGAAGTCACTCTATATTAGCCTATATGTTCAGCTGAAACTTTTCCCCTGTATCTCTGCTCAACAATAGCTGACCTAGGGGTAAACAACAGCAACGACATGGATATCTCTACATTCTCTACAAGAAATAGAAGCCGAACCTCCTTTAAATACGATCCTATCTTCTTAAAAGTGGAAGAAAATATTTCATTCTATGTTTTGTCTTAAGAACGTCTGGAGAGCATCATAGGCATTCAGTGAAGCAGAGTTATTTCAAGAGAAGATTGAAACTATTGCGATATCCACATTTTAAGAGTTCCATGACGTTTACGAGAAGAAACGCGATAAACATCAACAAAACTAAATGAGATGGTCTCTTCCTACCACTCGATCGTCTAAAATTACCAGTCAAATTCCCTACCATCTGATAAAGGAATGCCGTATTGTGGTTGGACCCAATACATATTACCTTGTGTAAACATTGGCTCAGAAAACGATGGAAATGTTATAACTGATACGATTGCATTCCTCGATAGGGTTGCATTTGTTGCTAAATGACAAACAACCGCTACTTCAGTAGTAATGGTTTTCAATATTGGCACAAGGTCAGCAGGGGTTAGTCGATATCATCGGCTCCTGTACTTGATCGGCAGTTTAATTTCTTTGACCCAAAAGGATGAAAGGTTACGGACTTGAGTGCAGAACGTAAAGTGACGGAAGAAATGCGGCAAGACATTTTTTTTTTCTAACAATTTTACCACATCACTCCAAGAATACATATATCACAATATACAACAAAGAACACGAAACATACAACAGGCGACATAAGGTACACAGACTGAAGTCTACCAATATAGCAAGAGAAAAACGCTAAAAGTAAGTATGCAAGAGGCTCAGTTTGTTGGCGCAGGAAGCTTCAGTTCTCGCAGTCCCTGACAATACATCAAAAAATACCTCCAATCATCAAAAGAAAATATTCAACACTCCTGAGTGCTACTACAGCAATGTTTAAAGAAAAATACATTCTCTCATTCAAACCAGACAATGTTTCAGAGTCCACATTGCCAGAATTTACAGTATGGCAAAAACAGACTGTACAGTAGGGAATTCATATCAAAACCGTCACCCTGTACCGTCGTTTTATGTATCACCACATGGCTGAATGTGCAGTATACTTTCCTCTTTACCAAATGCATGACATGACATAGGAAGATGAATTCGCAGGGTGCACCGCCGTATTCTGTATCCACGATGAGAATCATTAATAGTACAGCTTAACCAATGCATATCATATTCAACACATCAGAGCCACAACTAAACTTCACAACATACCACTCCATCCCTGATAACATGAACTCCATAGATTACAGCCATTATACACCGCTACCACTTTCACATTGGCTTTGTATTTTACAACTTCACGTACACAATTACTTTTTATCCCGCCATATTTCTTCACCACCTAGCAACCGTACCATAATATCTCCCGCCACATTTATTTTCACAAGATCACACCACCACTGCGACCACAGCCAATACAATGACCTCAAACATTACAAATCACCACCACCGCTCCTATTTTTTCTTTTCACCACCGCAGCCGCCACGACTACAGCCAGCTGTATTTCTATTTTTGCCACCTCACACCACAACCAATACCACATCATACCATCTCAGTATTTATCCCTAAAGCTAAACTTTCTGCTCCATCAACCATTTACTGCCGATAACTAAGTTCGATAGAATGGTTTTTATTTATTTGTTGAAAACACAGACGAAAATACACACATAGACATACACTTGCCTACATGCTTATATGCATATATGTAGGAAATCTCACACATTAGCATACAAAAACCACATAAAAAAACACGTAAAACACACGATCAACGCATATGCTTCAGTATGCAAGCACATGTTAAATATACATACATATATACATACATACATACACACATACATACATACATACATACATACATGCATGCATACATACATACATACATACATACATACATACATACATACATACATACATACATACATGCGTACGTATCCGGAGATGCTCGCATATATATAAATGTGTGTGAGCTAGTGTATGCGCAGGCGATTGAACCAAATATAATATTACTTACAGCCAATATCAACAGAGGAACTCAAAAACGTAAAAATGACGTGAATAAATATTTATCTAATTATTTGTTTTAATGATTTTTGACAAACTGCAATCTATATGTATCTACTGATCTCATCAGACGAGTGTGATAATAGTAACAAGTTAAGGAAGGTAAATTTTTGGAATGCAGCTATGGAAAATTTTGAATGTCATAGGAAGGGTATATGGTTTAAGAATTTCATAAACTATGAGTTTCCTGTTTCTAGTTTTTAATTCAAACGGATTAGTTTGAAAACAATACGCAGAATATGAGAGAATGAGAGGAAGAGACAAAGGGAGATTGAATGAAAAAACCATAGGCAAGAGACAGAGATACTGGCACAGTGAATGCGATATAATAAATAATACAACGAAACTGAAGGAAAACAAAAGTTATCCAGATTACAGATATTAAGAGAAAGAATTTAGAAAGCCAAATATTTTTCGTATTATATGCTTTCATTGAAAGGATTTTCTAAAAACTGGAATGTAGATAGTTGAAGAAATGGTGACGATGAGTAAGAGGGAAGTAACTTGTTTTTTGTAAAGCTCTGAAGAAGGTATAGAATGAACTGAGAGTTCACAGAAATGTGGGGCGAAGAAAACTTATGAAACTCATGACAATGATATTGAATATGCTAGTGCATAAATATCTCATAATTGAGGTAAATGCCTTTATTTCAATCCGTCGAACCATTGACGTATGCGTCTGCAACATTACGTCATGGATTTCTAAGTGACATGCGATGGATTTTAAAATAAAAATCTTTCGACAAGATCATGTTATAAAGAATTCATTTTAGATGTAAACTACATGTACATATGAATGTAACACTTCAATAAAAGGATTACTAAATTTAAATGTCGACACAGTAAACCAGTGTTTTCCAAATGTTTTTGCAATGCCGACCTTTGGCGACCCCTGTTGTGCTCTTTCGCCCAAACTTTCTGTCACTTTTTCTTCCTGTTTTTTTAATAACGCTGCGATGGACTGGCGTCCCGTCCAGCTGGGGGGAACACATACGCCATAGAAACCTGGAAACCGGGCCCATGAGCCTGGCTACACTTTCGAAGGGCGCAAAAAGAAACAAAAATCAGAAATACAATTTAACC
>NC_068990.1:80236400-80241423 GCF_001194135.2 Octopus bimaculoides | reverse complement strand
ATATATGTATATATATAAAGCAAATAATTAACAAGGATGTAATGGTATTAGTGCAATACGGCCGTTTCAGACGGCTTCGTTTGATCGATCAATGCAAGCATTACATCAATACGTATGTATATATATATTAATATATATGTGTATGTATCTATGTATATATATGTGTGTGTGTGTGTGTGTGTGTGTGTGTGTGTGTGTGTGTGTATGTGTGTGTGTGTACATATGTATACATATATACTTAGATGCATATGCATATACATATACACACATACATGCACACAAATCTGTATATACATATATACATATATATATATATATATATCTTTTTTACAATGTTGAAGTGTGTTAAACAATATTTTTTAATGTTCCATGGAGTCCAATTTGCGCTTTCATATGTTCGTAGTAATAATTAGATTTCAAGATGCATGTAACAGACAGTTGAGTTCTTGATAAATGTATTAAAATGATTAACGTTTCCCTTTTTGTACCTCTTACAAGGCTCCAACAAAAAGAATTTTTGGAATATGGTTTTGACCAATCCGCATGCGTTACAGTTTTCCTTGTGTACCGAAATTACTTGCATCGATCCCGCCTTTATTTTAACCAATTCGTTGTATGCTATTTTCTATAAATGGGAGAGGCTAATTTTGCTTGAGTACAAACCTTTTATTTATGATCAGATAAATAAAAGATTGAGAAGAAATGAAGGATCATATATATGTATGTATATATATATATATATATATATATTCTTTTGTTTTGCTTTTTAGTATCATTTCTTTTGTCTCTCCAAGGAATTTTTTTCATCAGTAAACTATTTTGTTCGTATTTAGAGAAGAAAACTAACTTCCAGCACAGATCGATTTTCTAACATTATTTCCTAAGCCCGATAGTACACCCATGAAAACTAGAAGTGAGGACTGCTATCCAGGACCCCGCTTTGGCTACAACATTTTCGCCCCATTTTTTCAACTTTCATTACCGATTGTTCCACACACACACACACCCATGGGGTGGCGGTACCGCCCATTTTGTGAATCACTGCACTAGACTAAAAAATTTCGATTCAAATCCTTTGAAAATTTCTAGAACTAAAATAATGATCTCGAATTCTCTGCCCAAGTGTATTTTCTTGTATATTTTCAAAGATTTTGATGGTATTATAATGTATGTACATTCATGCCGTTACTGTAATAGTTGCAATGTGTTTTTTAGTTCGAGTGAGAAAATATCGTTTACTAGTTATGAATAAAAGTGAAAAGTAATTCCAAAATTAAAATATTAAATTTCATGCATAAAAGTGTAAGTATAAAAATAAAATATCGGTTTCTTAAAAATAAAGTTAGATGAGGGGTGCTTGTATAAATTAAACTGGTTGTATAAATAAATATTATATTAAAAACTTAAGTAGAGGATTTTAAATTTTATTTTGATTAATACTGCTTAAAGATGTTTTGAGATTCAAGTACGAATGTAATTGAAGAAATATAAACGGCTTCATTAACATTTAATTTCAGATTTTTATAGAAAAGACATAGAGAACATTCGTGATTGTTAAAAATATGAAGTTGATTTTAAGTGAGCTGAAATATATTTTTTAACTTATTCTAATTAAATTTAAAAACATTGAAAAAATCAACGAGGGATGCGGGATGAGAATAGAATTACGTTCAATAGAAATGATATAATATGAAAAAGAATTGGTGTGGAAAGGAACATGAATGAAAATACTTTTTCAGTTTCTAGTGCATTCATTCCACTCTCAAGGTGAAGCAATTGATCTCACCGCTTTGTCCAGCACCATTTCGTCCTGGTTTTTCTGTCTAGAGTTTCCTCATTTGGCATGCGCAGCATTATCGATGTTATGTATTAACATATTCGTATGTTGTTGCTTTTCTTCTGTTATCTTCATTCCAACATCTAATCTCTTAATTATATATGTCCAATATACGCATAATATGAGAGAATGAGAGGAAGAGACAAACCAACTATCTCTTGCTCTTCAGTACTTTTTATAGTTGATAGGTTCAGGAGAAGTGCAAATCAAGTGAACCAACGGAAGTTAAAACCGATGAAAAAGAAAAAAATAGCTACTTTTAAATTTGGCAAACTTCAAACAAGCTCGCAGCTCGATCACTTTGTTTAATTTGTAGACACCACTACATCTAGTTTTATTTATTCATTTGACCTCATTCGTTACAACTTTTACTCAGCACTAGCCGAGAGGCAAATTATTCCTAGAAAGTCTGAAAAGAAATATTTTGCGTTCAGTTTATACAAGAGAGATCAAAGAGACAATAGTACAGAAAATAATATTTCGTGACTATTAAATCCAATTTCTGGTTTTAGTCTTCACTTTTACGTTCAAGGAGGCATAGCTCTATGAAGTGGACGATATAGAATCGTTTTCAAGGAGGCAAGCTGGCAGAAATCTTAGCACGCCGGACGAAATGCTTAGCGGTATTTCGTCCGTCTTTACGTTTTGAGTTCGTATTCCGCCTAGGTCGACTTTGCCTTTCACCCTTTTGGGGTCGATAAATTAAGTACCTGTTGCGTACTGGGGGTCGATGTAATCGACTGGCCCCCAGTCCCTAAAAATTCGGACCTTGTGCGTAGAGTAGAAAAGATCGTTTATCAGCGTTGCTTATGTTCTGAAAGGAAAATGCAACAAATTCCAAAACTAAACAAATGTTTTGTTTGAGAAACATAGACTTTGCGAATTATTTTACAGTATTTTGGTTTTATATTTTTTTACGTATCGGATTTATAAAAAAAACTATGCTATATGAACCAACGTTAAATAAGATATGATTTGATAAAAATTAATTTCTAGATGTAAACAAGAGGTACGAACAACTATTACCGTACAACCGCCGCCTCTTCTTTTCATATTTATTTGCAAATATGCAGATACGGATGAAGAGTTTAAGTTCTTTTATTCTGACTGTGAAAACGTCTACAAGGTTTTTTGTTATTTTAAACAGATTTTGTTAACGATCTTTTCCTAAAAGACTAACCCCAACCATCAATATTTGATGCATTACGGTATACCGAACAAATATCTTGAGTGTCATCATGTTTCTTCATCACATCTCCCTCGCGTCTGTTAGATTTTTTATTCATTATGCCTCCTCTTTATAACGATACACAACATAAGCTATTTATTTCAATAGCATTCCTTTAAAATATATGCTTTCTAAATATAACCTTTTCAACGGCAATCGGCTGATCTAAAAGATTTTGTCGAAGAAACTTTCTACACCTCTTCATATCCGTCACTGTGCGGTGTTTCCTTTCATTCATTCTTCTCTTACATATTATTAATCTCTCTCTCTCTCTCTCTCTCTCTCTCTCTCTCTCTCTCTCTCTCTCTCTCTCTCTCTCTCTCTCTCTCTCTCTCTCTCTCTCTCTCTTGACTCGCACCCTTCATCTTTATCTGTGAAATCGCTTTTCATTTACCGCTCGTAATTTTTCTTTTTTACTTCCCTTTTTATCTCTGTACAAATATTGTTTTCAAATAAATAACTTTCAAATAAAAAGTCCTTAAGGAAAATTTCATCACCTATTCTATTTCAATGAATTCCTGAATTTTTCATAGTTGACTACGAGAACTATGCGTTTTCTAACTTGCCCCTGGTTTACACTTGTCGAAATAGACTGATGCATGCAGCATCCTGTAAAGTACCGTGAAAAGTAATATATATATATACATGTATGTGTGAGTATGCATGCATTTGGGGATTTTGTATGCAAGTGTGTTCATGTATCTGTTTATTTATGTATGGATGGGTGGTGCAAGAACAACTTTTCTTCCAAGCATGCTATATGAAATGTTCAAACTTGATAGATTTTATTGAAGGTTTTTTTCCTATTTCTTTGTCAGTATTGTATGTTTAGCTTAAAACAATTGCATCCCTAAATCTATTAGTCCATTTATATTTCACGGGTCATGGATGTTGGACTACCGCCTCTAAGCTATAGGAAATCCATAGACAAATATGTGTATGTGTAGAGAAAGAGGGGGACTTGAGGAGAACGAGTAAAGAAGAGAAAGAGTACGAGAGGGATAGATACACAAATGCAAAGATAGATAGATAGATAGATAGATAGATAGATACAAACCCATAGGTATGTGTGTGTTAATATGCACATATGTTTGTATGTATTAATATTATATACATGTATATATATGAGTGTGTGTGTGCGTGTAAGTGTGCTTGCCTCTGCATGCGTGTGTGTGTGTGTGTGTGTGTGTGTGTGTGTGTGTGTGTGTGTGTGTGTACATACATCTGTGGATTTTTCCAAACTGAATATATTATTATTTGAATACCAGCATTATAGAAAAGCCTCGAGATAGTAATTTCCTCCAAGCGGAAAAAAAATCACTGATATTGATATTATGAAATAGAATGCATGACACACAGTGGTGAGAGAGAATTAATAAAGGAGTAGAATATCATCACTGAAATATCCTTTAAATGGGCTTTCCTAGAGATAAGCAACAATCGGTTCGATAAATAGGTCTTTGACAGTTGTGGTAGAAGTTCATTTATTGCCAATAATACTGTGGTGTTTTCCTCACACAAAGACTGGCCTAAGCATGTATGAACTGAACATTATACTTCAAGAGGGAAACGGATCGTACAAAAACGATATAACAAGGCACAAATATAAAAAAAGTTCTTGTGCGTCGAATAAAGAAGTAGTGATATTAATCCCAAGTGACTTCTCTCAAGATAAACTTCTGAACAAAGTCCTTCGTTGCTGACAAAAATCATGAATTGGATATGTGATTCTTTCACAAATATATGCGATGTATATGTGTGCCTATGAATGTACATGTGTGTGTTTAGTTGAGTCATGGGATTTTTTCAAAAATCACTCGAGGAAAAATATATATCGAATAATATTTTCTTCCTAATATAAAGTTATTTTACTTAAATTCATTAAAAGTAATTATATAAATATATATATAGAGACGTATATAGAGACATATATATATATATATATATATATATATATA
>NC_068990.1:80235345-80236380 GCF_001194135.2 Octopus bimaculoides | reverse complement strand
TATATATAGTTCATGTGTGTCTGTTTGTTTCTGTTTGTCCACCTTCACCCCTTGACAACCAGTGCTGGTGTGTTTACATCCCCGTAACATATATGCTTATATACAACGGGCTTTGGTCAGCCCGAAGCCATAGCAGAAGACACTTGCCCATAGTGTCAAGCAGTGGGACTGAACTCGGAACCACGTGGTTGGTAGGCAAGCTACTTACCACGCAGCCACTCCTGTGACATTGTTGTCCAACAACGCAATGAAATATTTGAAACTGGAAAACTTATAGGCAGAAAATTAGAATACGCTTTTTTCCCAAAAAAATTCAAGATAGGCCTAAACCAGTTGGTCAAAATGGTGTATCAATTATTTTTCAGTTTAAAGAACAATGCTAGTGATTTTAATGAGTGGGTTAGTAATTGATTCGATTGATGACATTATTTAAAGTGATACATTGTTTTATCTACCTCGAGAACGTAGAAGGCAAACCTCTCTTGGGAATATTTGAACGTAAAGAACCGGAACGTATACGGCAATGCATTTTATCCCACACTCTATCGACTGCAAAATACTATACTACTTATCGCAAAAATACATTTGTTCACAAATATCGTTTCACTGAAAAATACTTATATTCTTTTAATTTCAATTAAAGTTTGGAAGCGAATATCTTTCCAGACATGTCACACTTGTCGATGGTATGTCAGTTTCGAAATAAACAAAATACTTGAGATTATCTCACATTCTCATTAAGAGTTCGTCACTATTTCCAAGAGGTATTTGATTATTATTCTCATGAATGAAAGATAATTTTAATTAATCAAGAACTTAAATTGTATGCTTCATAATAGACATGCATTCCTCTTCTGCCTCTCTTTCTCTGTCTTACACGCATACACACGCATACACATACACAAAGGTGCGACGCACATCATTTTTATATAAATGTGTTTGTCCCTGTAAGCATGTGTGTGTGTATGTATGTATGCATATATATATATATATATATGTGTGTGTGTATATATATATATATATATATATATATAT
>NC_068990.1:80232538-80233740 GCF_001194135.2 Octopus bimaculoides | reverse complement strand
TATATATATATATATATATGTGAATGCGCATGTGATGTGTATATGTATATGTATGTGTGTGTGCGGATGTGTGCGTATATGTATTCCTTTATTCTTTTCTTTTACTTGTTTCAGTCATTTAATTGCGGCCATGCTAGAGCACTGCTTTAAGGGGCTTTAGTCGAACAAATCGACCCCGGAACTTATTCTTTGTAAGCCTATTTCTTACTCTATCAGTCACTTTTGCCGAACAGCTAAGTTATGGGGACATAAATACACCAGTATCGGTTGTCAAGCATTGGCAGGGGAACATACAGACACACACTCACATATATGTATGTATGTATGTATGTATGTATGCATGCATGCATGCATGTATGTACATACGTATGTATGTATGTATGTAAGTATGTATGTATGTATGTAAGTATGTATGTATGTATGTATGTATATATGTATGCAAACATACACACGCTTATACACTTATATACCTACATATATATATATATTTAATGCATTTCAAGAACTCCAGAGTAATCCTGATTAGATTTTTTAAGTAACAAATGCAAACCAGCTGGTGTGGTCAGAATATATCTCATTATATCAGTCAGAGTTAACGGCTGGAAGTGCAATAAATTGCTGGGAAGGTGGCTATTAATAAAGCCCAAATCTGAAGTTCTGGAGTCCACCTGCGTGTAAAAATTGAAATCTTGTTAAAGCATACTCAACTAAATTCACTTTAGTCTTAACAAAATCTTGTATAATTATTGTAACGGAAAAATAATGTGATTCGCTATGAACCTAGATGTGTTGTAACAGAAACGTAATACTACAATTTTCACACCAGAAAGAATCGATCAACACGCAAAGCAATGCTATTATGGTTATATAAAATACATCGTATTTTAAGGGCAATTCATTCATCCCTACACAGTGTCACTCATCATCCGATGTCAACACACACTTTCCAAAGAAACATTTTTGCACATGAGTATTAGAATTGAAATGAAATACCAGAAACTCTTGCCAAGGTATTCTCGGCTGTCGACCTAAAATTTTCAAAACTAAGTTACACATCCATGACTTGTAACTTTGGCGAACGGAAATGCACTGAACCGGCGATTGGTTCATTGGAAACGTATAACCGGCGTCGATATTATTCACATAAAAAAATATGTTGAAAGATTCATAGAAAAAAGGAGAGAAAGAGAGAGAGAGAGAGA
>NC_068990.1:80225481-80231807 GCF_001194135.2 Octopus bimaculoides | reverse complement strand
TATATATATATATATATCATTGATTTATTCATTTGTGTCTAATTATTAGTCGCACGCTCTATTTTATAATTATTTACAAATCTTTTCGCTAACCGCTTCCGCAATATCCATCAAACTTTGTTGAAATAAACTAATCATCTCTTCTCTCATTCTGTTAATATTCCTTAATCTCCTCATGCCATTCACTTTCCATTGACTCTCATTTGATTCCTTTCCTCCTCCTTAAAAGAACTTAGTTTTCATATGACTCACTCACTTTCTCCTCTCGTAATATTCGTTTAAATATTAAACAAATCGTCTCCCCCAATCTACTTTCGAATCATTCACAAACTCTCTTCAGCTGTCTCTTCCCCACTTCTCTCTCTCTCTCTCTCTCTCTCTCTCTCACTCACTCACTCTCACGTAGTAGTTCATCTCTACTCTCGTGCCTCGTATACACATATACAAATACAAACATACTCCCTATCACCCTCTTTTCCACTTTCTCTCTCTCCTTTCTTTCTCTCTCTTTCTCTCCCTCTCACACACACACAAATACTCAGTCTAAATTGATCTCTTTCCATTTTGACGAACAATTTTCAGTTGTTTTATAAAATTACTATGTCTTCATTAAATGAGCGTGGAAATGGCTGCGTATACCACAAACATATAGTACCACTTAATTTAATTTAGGATTGTTTGAAACCAGCAAACTTTGTGATATGGTAGGCTTTGAAGTACAGCTAATGTGCTTTCGACGGACTTCCAAAGAGTGTTTGGTCATTCACTTCTAATCATAAGTCTTGAGATGATCACAGATAAAAGTATCAGAAACTAGTGTAGGGACGTCAGAACATCAGAGCCAGATGAAGGCTGTTGTGTATCCATAAAGACAATAAGCATAAAGTTTGTCGTAGATGTAGCAGCTCTACATAGAATTATTCATGAAGACCTGAGCATGCGCATAATTTGTGCAGTTTGTTCCCAGTGGACTCAGCTACGAACAGAAGGAAAGACACAATGGTACCAACAGGAAGATGGTTGAGCTCATTCCCTTCGATTCAAAAGTACTTGAGTCTCTGGTGATAAGCGGAGACAGTTGCATCTTCGAATCTAGCATTACGCTCTCTCAACATAGATACCTTGTGCGATATGATTTTTGATAGAGAATGTAAGGATTGTTTGGCTGGATTTCCGTTTTGTTTTTTCGCAGGTCTCCTACATCTGAGCGGAAATTTGTGTGCGATAAATAAACATAAATAAACGTTTTCCTAAAGGACAAAATAATACGTTTTTCTCCATAGCCCTTGCAAAGAACTCTGCAGGAAATAGAGAAAAGGAAAATAATCAACATTAAATCGGGAGCCCCGTCGGAATATTTGCAACAAAATAAATTGCATTGAACCAATCTAAGTGCCAGACGGTCGGGTTAAACTAAAAAGCATAGTTTTTCAATGATTTCTATAACTTGAATCATTTCAACCGCTGGATATATTTCGCACGTATTATACTTTATCTACTTAGCATAGACTTCACCATATCTACTGGTGCCACAGCAAATCTCAACCTAGCATTACGAAACATAAGTAGAATCGAACTTTAATTACAAACACTACTGTATTTAATTAATAGCACCGCGACATATGATATACTGTATTACAATCAGTTTCAGCATTACTATATACTATTACGTCATTTACTACGAATATAACGACTGTAATTTTTCTCTAATCACCCAATATAAAGCATCTCATACGCTACACCAGCAAAAATACAAGCATCACCTCGTAAATACTGAAAACACTATCATCATTAATAGAACCTCCACCTCACTACCATTACCAAAACTTTAATCCCCACTATCACTGGTAAAAATCACCCAACACCACTACTACTAAATCTACCGGTTCAACCACTCCAAACATCGATACTAAAGTACTACCACCACCGCCATCCAAACACACTAGCAATACAGCCATCACAAGTAAATCTAATACCTCAACCGGTACCACCATCGCTACTTCAAACCACCACCAAATGCAATATCACTTCTGAAACCACCGCCACCGCCACTACCATTACTATGCTACTACACATTATCGCTGTTTATGCTACAGTCTAAGAACTGCTTTTATCTTCAGTCTAAGCTTCATTACATCTGTCTGATAGATGATTCCACAAATCCCTCTCATTCACACTAACACACACACATACCTCTTCAACCACCTCTCTCTGTCTCTGCGTCCTTCTCCCCAGTCTTTCTCACATACTCTCTCTCTCTCTCTCTCTCTCTCTCTCTCTCTCTCTCTCTCTCTCTCTCTCTCTCTCTCTCTCTCTCTCTCTCTCTCTCTCTTTCTCCCTGTTTCTCTCTCCTCCACCTTCTCTCTCTCTTTCTCTCTCCTCCTATCTCCTCCACTCTCTCTCTTTGTCTCTCACTATGTGACATTCAGCGTATGTATATATCTACCCCTTCATCTTATTTCCGTTCATCCCTTAAACTCTCAGTATATTTCATATCTTTCTCCCACGCGCATCCCCTCGCTCTCTCTCACTCTCTCGCTTTCTCTCTTTCTTTGTCTCCTCTCCTTCCTTCTCTCCAATTCTCTCTCTCTCCCTCTCTCTCTCTCTATGTCACTTTACTTTTGCTGTCTTATCTCTCTCATTCACATACAGACACATTACACACACACAGCTACTACCACCCAACTACCTCCAGTATCCTCATCACCATCATCACCACCACAACAACAACAATCAGCATTATCTTCCCCTCATCTTCATCATCATCATCATCATCATCATCATCATCACCCTCAGCAGCAACAGCAGCTTTATTATAATTATTATTATTATTATTCATGACTAATATTTCGGCGAAGTCGTCTGTTTATCATCCTCTCTTAGTCGATAAAATATTGAAAAATTATTATTTAGTAGAATCGGTAGAGTACTAGTAATATCTCCTTAAATTTTGAGTTCAGTCTACCGCCTACCGAAGACATACATTTCAATGACTTTACCGCGGTACTACAGGATAGGAAGCTGGTTTGGATTTTTCATTGCAACTATTCACTTCTGTTATACGGCTAATAATAGTGTTGAGGAATATGGGTGTCAAAAGTACCAAAGTAGCAAGTTCGTCGAGGCTCAATATGTCAAATGAACACAAAATGCGTCTATGCATTTGGGGGTTCCTTTTACAATCACGAGGTTTCAGGTTCGTTTTCGCTATGGGGCATCTTGATTACCATAGCAATCAAGGTGCCACACAAAATGTCCCTCGTAGGTGGTGTTAGGTAGATAGAAACTTTGTGAACTCAGGCGGCAAGTTTGCAGAAACGTTAGCGCGCCGGGCGAAATGTTTAGCGGTATTTCGTCTGCCGTTACTTTCTGAGTTCAAATTCCGCCGAGGTCGACTTTGCCTTTCATCCTTTTGGGGTCGATAAAAAAAAAGTACCAGTTACGCACTGGGGTCGATATAATCGACTTAATCCGTTTGTCTGTCCTTGTTTGTCCCCTCTGCGTGTAGCCCCTTGTGAGCAGTAAAGAAATAGGAAACTTTGTGAATACCCATTGGACGTATTGTTCTTGCACCATAAATTTTCAGCCATGTTACATTTTTACGCTGATTTATTTCGGGGATTAAGTTAACAGTACATGTGTCATTAGAATATTCAATAAGCAGATAGATCAGTTGATGAAATCGACGGACATCTATTACTTTAGTACCTCTCAACATAATATCAATATCTACAGCTCAGCTATTGCCAACGGAAGCACCATTGCCACCATCACCAACATGACCATTAAAAACCCTAGTACCATATTTGTACAACTATTATGTGCTCGAGCGGTAATCTAGAAACTGCTATCAACTATCCCTCAAAATAAGACCTCACCATCTTAAAAAGTCACATTGTGCAATTCATTCCTAAATATACAAAAAAGGCTGGTTGGCCATGGCTTGAATGCATTTTGTCATAGGTCTACTCAAATAGATATTAAGCCTGAGACTAAACAACAACAGTAGCAAGAATATCGAACAACTCCTTGGTCATGTTTTCCAAACACCTAACACCAATCACACCTACCGCGTATACAATGTTCATAATATCATCGCAATTACTACCTTTTACAAACTCCACCATTATTGCTCCCTGCCAAATTGACGACACCACCACCATTATTAACACTACCACTTATACCATCTTTATAAGGGTACTTCACCACTACCAACTCATACCACATTAATATCACCACCATCATCATCATTGACACTATCGATTATACAACTTTCACAACTGAAATTTTACAGCACCCACACCTCCTGTAACACTATTAATACAACCACCTGCACCACCATCTACAACATCACCTCGACAATACCATGTCACCAACACTACTACTACTACTACTACTACTACTACTGCTATTGGTGCTGCTGCTGTTGTTGCTGCTGCTACTGTGGCTTCTGCCACTGCTGCTAGATTATAGTTGTCTGAGAATACATTTCATTGTTCGAAGGTTTTATAAATGCTCAGCTGACTGCTGACAATTGAGTTCGATCCTACCTTCCCATCCATCACATAAACTCTGCATTACTACTATCTTTTCTATACTACTAAATGATTTGCTACGAGAATTGGTTACGCATCACTGACATTCATTGACAAACTGGGTTTCTTCCCACATCCTTCTTCCACAGAGATAAATCAATGCATTATCTGAATAAATTTTGTTTTTTCAAAATAAAACAAAGAATCAGGGGAAATTAGATCACATTTGAACATCCATAGAGTTCTCTGTTACTTTTCCTTTTACCTTCTTTTCTTTATGTTAATGTATATATATATATATATATATATATATACAAGCATATATACTACTTTGGAGGAAATTAAAGCGTTGAAATTAATAACTGTATCTTCTAAAATGTCTCAAACCTTCTAGGATGCACCTCGTGTCCGTGTACTTGTATGTATGTACGTATGTATGTATGTATGTAGGGATGGATGGATGGCTGGCTGGATGGCTGGATGGATGGATGTACGTGTGGACAGACAGACAGACAGACAGACAGACAGATAGATAGATAGATAGATAGATAGATAGATAGATAGATAGATAGATAGATAGACACAAATATGTGCTTGTTATGTGTATATCTTACGCATGTGCATGTATAAATTGCACATTCACGTTTATATAAATTACAATATAAATAACGAAAGTCGTCTGATGAATAATATCCAGTATTTGCAAAACGTCATTAATTTATACACGGTTAATTTGATCTAAATACATCATCGGACCTAAATAGAATTTTATAAACTATACTAGCTCGAAGGAAATGAAATGTATTTCAGAGGAAAGCAGACTTCAATGTGATAAAATGAATAGAAACTAAAGATTGTTAAGGAAACAGTTCATCATCCTACCAATAATTTCGATCGCCAGCGCCTGGAAGAATCATATCACTCTATGTCACAGAATATCGTTTGCTATCTGTGATAGTGTATAATAAATTTGTAGGAAATCACACTTGACTGGAAAAAAATATTTTTGCATTTATTTTTGGCTCATTAATGTTACATAGAAACAGTTAAAATTCATTCGTAAAAACATTCCGTCATCTTGTTTTATATAGCATTTGTGAGAACGATAGCGATAACGTGAAGAGAAATAAGTTATAAGACTAATGTCTTGCACAAGTATATATTAAAATATGAATACATCCATACACAAACGTTTATACATACATATATAACACATACAACACACGTACGTACCTGCCTCCGTACATACATACATGAATGCATGCATACATCTATGCATATATGCTTGCACGCATACCTCCTTGCATGTGTGCGTGTTAAATGGAGGATGAAATTGTTTTTAAATAATATCTTCTTTCTTTCTAGTTAAAACTTTCTACAGAATATTTGCCTGTTTTACATCATTAAATCTAGACTTAAGACTTGATTAAAGCTCGCTTTTCCCGAAAATAAAATCAGAATATCCAATAGAAATATCTAGTTTAGAAGCATTTATATATTTGATATTTAAGTGAATGCTGTTTGGTTAACGCTTTTATAACGTTGCTAATAGTGATGCTGGTATTTGTGCTAACAATTTTTTTTTTATGTTTTGATCGATATATCTTTATCTCACAAGCTAAACTTTCCCGAAGGCTAATTTCTGTACATCTCCGTCTTCCTCTTACACATGCACTCTCACATGAACACCGATATATCACAAGATATAGGCATTCGTTAGTGTATATGTATGTATGCTTATATGTATGTAGATATGTGTATATATATGTGTATATATATATATATATATAT
>NC_068990.1:80223747-80224433 GCF_001194135.2 Octopus bimaculoides | reverse complement strand
ATATATATACATACATACATATATACACACACACATATATATATATATATACATATATATACATATATATATTTATACATATATGCATAAATACTTTTAAATACAAACACAGTCGCCCATGCACTCACATACACACACCCATACATATATATACTAGAGAGAGAGAGGGGGACAGAGAGAGAGAGAGAGGGAGATATTGTAATGGCTAAGAAGGAAAAATGCTTTGAGAATTTTAACAACAACAAAAATGAAGTATTATCAAAATATGCAGCCGGTTTCAACTATTTAACCCAATATACTCATGCAATAAATGCATTGAAAATATATTCGAAGAAATTAAAATAATGCTTCCTGATATCAGTTTTAGATGTCCACATCATTTTCTCACAAAACGGATATGGTTTTAGTCGTTGGCCTCCTTATGATGGCTGCTGTGCTATAACAGCAGTAGTAACAGTTGTAGTAGCATGTCCCTTACATGCCAGTTCATGTATTGGGAGAAGTTATTCGCAAATGACGAAGTACAACAATGATTAACATATTCACGTTCGAAAAGACTTTGACCTTACTAAGAAAAAATTATGTAAGCCATCGTTTTAATACTTGCTTTTATATATGTGTGTATGTGTGAGTAAGTGTGTGTATGTATACATACATACATATATATATATATATATGTATATATA
>NC_068990.1:80219905-80223612 GCF_001194135.2 Octopus bimaculoides | reverse complement strand
ATATATACAACATACGCATCTATATCTATAAAAGGCAGGATGTGTGTGTGTGTGTGTGTGTACGTGGATGTAATTTATGCACGTTCACAAATTAGCACGCACGTCGCTCCAATTTTAGGAGGACATTGGTCACGACCATGGCTGTCTTTTTGTCAACTGATTTTTCCTGAGGCACCTGCGGATAGTGGTAAAAATCGATTTTCAACCATAACTTTGTCACGTCAAACTCCCAACACATGTCTTCCCGTCGCGACACTGATTCTGCAGAAATAGGTTGGATGTGAAAATCAACTTTAAAGTATAAATATAGATTTTTTGAATCAGCAATGTTGTGTTCGGTTAAGTCCTATTTGGGGTGAAAAATCAATAAACTAATTCCTTATGGGGTTTTCCATTCAATCAGGATGAAAAATCGATAAACGATTCCTTATAGGATTTCCCACTAAAATTAGCTTCACCCATTTTCAACCATAACTTTTACCAATTTTGTTCAAGCTTGAAGCCGGCGTTACTTAGGACTCAGGGATCTTTGAATGCTTTAATTTCCCCACCCCACCCAAAAAAAAAACAATCGATGAGTGGAAATATCGATAAATTGATTCCTTATGGGATTTCACAATCAAATTGTCTGCAACCCATTTTCAGCCTAACGTTTACCAATTTCAATGGATTTCGCTCAAATTTGACGTCGGTGTTACTTGTTTGGTTTCAAACAAAGCGCTTGATTAGCTGAACGGATCACCTCCATGAGGTTTGCTTTGACTGGTGGGTTCCAAGAAATCCATCAGGACAAAAATAATACCTATTAATGGGTTGGATCGACAAAAACGACGGAACAATGATTGTCTAAAAATTGAGAGGGGGCTTTGAAATTCTAAGTTAATGTCTGTGATGTTTTAAGACGTTCGAACATGAGTTAGCCTCATCCCTATGAATGCTTTTGCAAAGGCAAACACTAAAATATTGAAACCTGTTTGTTTGAATATTTCAGTTTCGTATTTAAGAATGTCCACCGACTCTATTCGTTCTTAGGAGTGCATGAAGAGGCTCAAGGAATTAACTTTTAAGAAAACTCCAACTCTTAACCACAAGCGTGGGAATAGTTAATTATTAACTAAATACTGCAAACTTAAAGTATATTTTGTTAGGTTGGCAAATGCAACCAAAATTGTTGTTTTTGTTATTTTTGTGATTTTTATTTTGCTCCCAAGGTATAACCAAGCGTATAAGTAATGAATTCCACGTGTAACCATACAGCCCCTTTCGGTAGAATTAAAACTATTCCTGTTAATGAATTTAGCGAATGCTTACAGCTCGCAGTAAAACAGTGGGATAACACAGTTCAAGAAAATTTGGTTGCCATATAAGCACAATTGACGTTGTATATAACACCTGCATCTATAGCAACTTATGTTATTAATGGTGTTCACATATGACGTAAATAGTGCACACATTGCGCTTAATATGACAAAACAGTAGCATATTATATGCCATACAACTCACATTGGCATTGCTAGCATTGAATCTAAATAAATAGATATAGCACCATCTTAACGTACAGACAAACTATTTCCTGGTTTTTAAATTGTCTAGTTATTTTAAAAGAAATAACGGAAAATAATAGGTTTTCTTTATACATTAGCAATAAAGACGAATAGGTAATTTCTTTTTTTATTCAGGCAATGACGTAATGGTGTAATGCGAATTTAACAAACGCAGATTGATTCATAAATTTAAAACCAATGACGATGTATTTTTATTTTTATATGAAATTGCAATGATAAAATAATTAATAGGAAAGAGTCCAATTCTAAAATATAAAATTACTGTGTCCATCTAACTCACTTTTTATTCATCTCACATCAGTATAGTTTGCAGTGTGTGTGTGTGTGTTTGTGAGTATGTGTGTGTGCGCATGTGTGTGTATATGTGTATATGTATGTTTGCATGTGTTTATACAGGGGAATGTCTGGACATCGTGCCAAAGCAACACTGTGTAGAAACTTGCACATTTTGCCACGCATATTATTTGAATAATAAGATAGTGAAACAGTGTATATTCAGCAAATTAGAAGTTATAGGAAAATATTTTTTATATACATATCTGTTCATTCGAAAGCCTCCGGATAAAAAATACTTCAGTTTTGGGATTGCGGTGTAATAAAAGAAAAGACCATCAGGGTAGCAATTCTCAATATATCTAAAGTAGATGATGTGAAAAGACAGAAACTTCTTAGTTCAATCCAACAACTTTTGGTCATTGCCCCAGAGATTTATCGGTATTAATGGCAAAGTTCTGTCTGGCAGGTAATTGAAGACTTTGCAATTCAAATGTCAAATTAGTTGACTTCAGGAATTAAAGAATTGACGCTAGCAAAATTTTCCGTAAAATTGTTGACCTCAATGACAAGGGAATTCTCTTTCTAACTGTGTTGGTGGTCTTATACCATCATACAGTTTTACAAGAAGCATTATATAGGCATGACAATTCAACATCAGATTAAGTAGGGTGGGTACTGCTGGTTTAATGCTCTCAGAATCTCATTTAGATAATACACAAATTGATCCCGGGAACTATGATTATTCAATTGTAAACTATTTCCTCTGTACATATCTGTCTTAACTTTTGTTGATTTCGCACACTGCTACATATGCACACGCACATCTATATATATAAGCATGTATATTAAATTCAGCTTATGTTGAAATTCAACAAAGTTTGCTTTAGATGATTTGAGATGTATTGAAAGATACAGATAAGGAAATAATTTTATTCTCAAATGCAGGATAATGCTAATAATATAGCATGAACAGGATAAACTCTCCATATTTTGCAGAAAAATCTGCTGGCGAACAGCCATGAGGCTCGAACTCACGCGCAATCACAGGGATGTGAGTTCGAGTCGCATGGCTGGCCGACGACAGATTTTTCTGCAAAATATTGATAGTTTATCCTGTTCATACTATATTATTAGCATTATCTAGCGTTTAAGAATAAAATTATTTCCTTATATTTGTATAACCGTTAATCCTTACACATTTTATTTCTCACTCCGATTTTTAGCTCTCTGACCATTCTTTTCCCTCTTATTCCTCGAAGCGTCAAAGACTTTTGCATTCTTCCCGAACTTCAAACTAATACACCTGCTTGTTTTAGACTCTCCTGTCTTCATCTGCTATCCTATGTACATGCATATATATATGTATATATAATAGTGTAAAAAGTAAAGGAGTGTCAGGTATGTAGTGATATAGGCTAAGTGATGTAGGCCTCCGTGTTGAGTCTGAGGCCGTGTGAACTGATAAAGGGAGGTATAACTTCGCCATCACTAGTTATCAATCCAAGCACTATGATGTTTACTGGATGTTTGATATTTATCACTCTCGGTACATGTTTTGAGGACACGGGAAGCCAACTTTTGTTCTCTATGTTCACCATCAGTTCGTATTAGAGCTTCCGACGCGAATGCCAAGTAGTACAGCATGTCGTTTCCAAATTTCTGGTAGAGTGAATTGCGTCATGGTGCTGTTTTTCTCACAGATGGTGCCCAACTCACCCTACAATTTTGTATAGGCGACAAATTCAAAAACAAAAAATGCAGGTGCGCAAAATCAAAAATATAAGATTGCGACAATACATAGAAATATATACATACATACATACATACATACATACATATATATATATATATATATATATATATATA
>NC_068990.1:80207486-80219895 GCF_001194135.2 Octopus bimaculoides | reverse complement strand
TACGAATAATATGTGTGAGTGTGCATGTGCGTGTGTATGAGCGCAGTAGCATGCGTGCGCACATGTTTAACACTTTTATCTTAGTATTCTGTAAATACTACAACTGGAACATCCAAAAATGTGTCGATGTGCAGTATATCAGGAAACGGAACAATAAAGTTCTATGTAGTGTTACATTTACGCATTATAATTCTGGTTATTATGAATGTTATGATGATTATGGTTATATGTTTTTTTTACAAAATTTACTATAAAATGACAGCAATATCTTCTCTCAGTAATTTACTTATTTTATAGGCCAGGATTAGATAAAGTCTTTCTTTTTTATATTTTAAAGAAAAATGTCTAGTTTAATGAATTGTCACAAGATAGCGCGAACAATAGTCTTCATTTCCATTTTATTTTCTTCACACTTTTGTCTTTTGTTTTTCTTTTGATTATAAACAGCTTAGTTATTTTATGAGTATAATCAAAAGAAAAGCATTCTATTTCTTGAAGAGAAGATTTACTACTGCAAAATCCCACTCCAATTACATTACTTCAATGATTTTGTAGCTGAGATTAATCTTGTTATTTTTCATTTGTCAACATACTCCATTAATGTTATATATTTTATTCAATATTTATTACACGATTTCCACGAAATTTAGAAACATTTTAACTGTGATGATATTTAGAAACGAATATGAAATATTTCAATTTTATTTTTGCTTCAGTATTTTTATAGTGTTACAAACTAAATAATTTCTTTTTGTCTTATGAAAACAGTAGAAGATTTAAATACGAATTGCATAAGTAAATGTTCAAGTATGCAGTCTATTTTTTTTTTCTTTTTCTATCTCTGAAAGTCAATATTTAGTTATATCTCTTAGTTAATTGTTAAATGATGATGATGATGATGATGATGATGATGATGATGATGATGATGATGATGATGATGATGATGATGATGATGATGATGATGATGGACACTCCGATTTCGACATTTGAATGAAAGAAATAGAAATAAAAAATAATGATGAAATAAAAGAGAAGCTTCATCTTCTTGCGATGGATGTGTGAAATAATAATAATAATAATAATAATAATAATAATAATAATAATAATAATAATAATAATAATAATAATAATAATGATAATAATAATAATGATAATAACAATAATAACCAAAGCTTGCTTGAGAAAAAACTACCAGGATAACGTTCTTCAAAACGGTTCCAGAATTTTTCTTTATACATTTGCCTGCATCACACTTTATCATTCCGAAAGCACATAGAATCTGTGCTTTGAAAATTGTACGACTTATGAATCTGAATATCATACAGAAAATAGTACTACGAGATACTTCACGTACAAGGTCCCTCTCCTCAGCTCCACTCTTTTGTTATATCCTTTACTAGATATTTGTATTTGGATAACGTTTCGATTCCTTATAGAAATGAATTACCATATTGGTCAGGTTACCCTGTCGTTTCTGGTTGTCCCTGGCAACAATATTTACCACTTAGTCTTTACCTACCTATATAGATTGACATTTTCTGCAATATATTTATAAAAATTCTTTATTGTGCTATTTCTTAACGCTGACACAATCTCCAGTATCTAAAAGCCCAAACTTTGGCATGGTCGTTAAAATCTAGTATCGATTGTGTTGGAATAGACGTCGTGTTATATCAATTAGTTGTTATTTTACAGACTATGAAATTTGTGAGATATGTTGGCGTTGTTATTCAATGTTGATTCCATAGCGTGTGAGAGTGTGAATCGTCTTATTTTATTAGTTGCTGATTGTATAAGTTATGTGAGGTGATATTTTATTAGCTGATGTTTAATGTATATGATTCTTGTAGAGTGTATACTCTGAGTTATGCTACCGAACTGGAAAGTGCTTACATAGGATGAGCGCTATACATAGTAAAGCTATTTTTTAAAATTTACTTACCGTCAAGAGCCCTGTTACAGTTCTACTGTTTTTATTCATAAATTATCATACTTGACGCTCCACTTATTATCGTTAGTGTTTCCTCTTTAACGCTGGCCATTCTACATTTTTTCAATTTCAGGATTTTATAACATTACAATTTTGGTCACAATATATGGTAATGTCTATCAGATTATTGATATTTTTGTTCTAATTCTTGATAATTATATCTGAACAGTTATCTTGATCTCTTGTGTCAGATTCTGGTTAGGATGTTGCCATGTGAAGTGTTTGGTATATGTTTATATCACTTTTTATCTTTTGCAACGTTGAAGTGTTGGCTATAGCCCAATGAACATAAATGCTGATCATCGACTCTGTGGATACACAAAAACTTGGCTAGGACTTGGACACCGGAAATGTTGTAATCAATTGTCGCTTGCACTGACTTCATACTGTATGCGAGATGTTATCTTTTGTAATTATTTTATCTTTTCCTTTGTTGTGACTAGGTTTTGGTTCTAAGCATCAGAAATCAGATCTCCTTCTTAAACCTTTAACCCAGAGCATAGGCATTCACTCTCGCTCACCTCATCTCTGTTACCATGTTTAGTACGTTTTTGATTGGTTTTGATTTCCCATTTTTATAGTTTAACAATCTTGTGTTGTTTTATTCTTATCACGTCCTTTCAGTGTAGTTAACATGAAATCTATACGATACTCTTTCCTTATACATACAGAAAATGCTTGTGACACTGTCATTGTTTCCATATTGCAATAATCAATTCTTATTTGCTTGCTTTCAGTTTATTTACGCCCTTTATTGTTTCTTTGTAATGCACTTCACTTCTTTATCTAGGCCAGATGCAGTCCTCTCTATTCAAGACATGTATATACTACCTATACCAGCTTTGCGTGCGGACGGCTTCCAAACGCTATTAGTATTTTCTTGTTTTTCTGCGCAAGCATTTTTAATTCATTGAACTACCAAATTATTAATTTGGAGCTGATTTTTATAATTAAGATGACGACTGCATCTATATTTATTGTATTACATCTATCCTCGAGTTTAATTTTTAACATTAGGTTTTTCCGTAATATTCATTCCTTCTTCTTCAATTCTATGTTGTATCTTATTAGTTCTGTCTATTATTATGTATGTATATAGGCGCGATATGGTTAGATCTCTGGTTTTGCTGTCTATATAATTTAATATTCTTAGTTCTGCTTCGTTTACCCCGCCTTGTAATAGCATTGGCAAACATATCTTATACCATACATATTTTCATGTAATTTATTAACAATTTTTAATACATATTCTAAATCATTGTGTTCCTATGGAAATATTTTAAACTCAACCATATATTATTATCATCATTCCTAATATTTCTTTACAATTTACAGGTTTACGTGTTCTGACTACATCGCAGCGCGCAGCAGAATGTTCATAGAGTATGTGCAATATCTTGTATTATATCCGAGTAGCTCTACTCTATGTGTTATGCGTTTTGTATGTTCTCGAGTTTAGGTAATGCCTGTGATACGTATTATTATTTTTACTAGTAGTAGTAATAGTCGTTATTTGTATTATTGAAATGCTGAGCTGGCAGAAACGTTAGCACGTCGGGAAAAATGCTTAGTAACATTTAAGCACTGGTGTCGATGACATCCACTAACCTTCTACCCCCAAATTGCAGGCTTTGTGTCTATTGTAGAAAGAATTATTATTAACCCGACGACGGACTGGCGGGATCGTTAGCACGCTTAGAGGCATTTCGTCCGTTCTTAGTTCCGATTCCACCGAGTTCGACTGTGCCTCTCATCCTTTCTGAGTCGATAAACGATTAGCTGTTGAGCACTAGCAATTATGAAAGCCACCACCACCAACTTTACACACGCGGTATGTTATTGCTGAATCAGTATATGAAACAATTATTGTCCTTGGCCTGAGGAACAGATGCGCTCTGAATGGATTACAGTTGTCAGAGCTTTTGCGATAGATGAGTAGATATGTTGGAATATGATATTCACATGTCCTTCAATGTAAACAATTATTATCAAATGGAAGTTGTATTTTCTGAAACATCGTATTTTATCAGGAGGCTTAACTGTAAATGCATCACGTAGCAAAGTTGGTTTACATAGCCTAGCCTCCCAACTGCAACAGGTTTAAGTGGTACTTATATAAACATGTATGAGAGTAAAATATGGAAACACTATGAAATTTTGGGATACAGACAGACTGACGAACAGCTCATAGTAATTCTCACACCGTTTTCGTCTAAAATTTATAGCAATAGAATGAATCATCAATATATATCAATATCAAATGATTTAGTATCTCTGTTATAAACATAAATGAAGTTACGAAACGTTCTTAATGTTTTTGTAGTTGGTAAAACTGGAATACACAACTACTTTAGAGTTGTATCATGTAATAGAGTCATTGACAGATTAACTAATTGTATGAATATTTTCTATGGTTAAACTGAAAATACCAGTTTTATACTGGATATAGCAATTCGAAATTACAATAATATCGTGACAAAAAGAAAAGGAATTACTTTGTTATCAGTGATTTAGCAAAAAGGGTGTTATTTTTGCTGAGCAAGCGTTATTGTGGTGCCTTATGCAATAAAGCATATTCAACTAAATCACTAAAGAAATATCTTTTAAAATAATTAAGAAAATTTAATAAGTAAATATATAATGAACTAAAATATTCCTAACATAAATTTTTCATGAATATTCCGAACAATGAAATAGCTAAGAATACGAATAGATAATTTTGTGTTATATTTTTCGTGGGTAAACCGAAAGAAGTTTAAAGTGATAAAAATCTGCTATACATTTAGCCTTCTTATACATTCCACATGAAAGCTTTAGAGATAAACAAAATCTGTAACTATAAAACCAACATGAACTATTTTACGAGCGCAGAGAAAAATAATTTAGACACAAAAGTCTCTAGAAAGAATAGTAATGTTGAGATGCATAAGAAAGGATAACTCTTAAATATATGATCGATTGAAAGAAAACTCTGCAACACATTACGCTGTTCGCGCATGGCCAAGGTACTTAAACAGATTTAGATTTGACAAGGCCAAGAGAGATGTCGAATATATATATATATATATATATACTTACGTATGTATAGATATAGTGATTTATGGCATAAATATTTCAAGATATCAAAATGAATAAAAAAACTCTTTTATTTATCACTACGTTCCATCAACGAATATTGATAAAACCACAAGTTAAGATTATGGAAATGTTTATTGGTATTGATATATTTGTTAAGATTATGGATAACTTCACATTTCGGAATATGGTTTCATCTGAGTTAGATTACATGACATGAAATCTAAATCAAATCCGAAAATCTCGTAATTCGCTTATAATAGAATGACGATTATTTCGGATTTGACTTAGATACCTTTCACTGGAACATGAAAAATTTCCCAAGGATAACTTTAAACAATGTACTTAACATGATGTAACTCTACATGATTTATTATTGCTAGAAAATGTAGCACCTGAAAGAAAAGAAAAAGATATAAATGAATAATAAAACACGGAGAGTCTTTGAAAAAAAACACCTAAAATAAAGATTTTCTTAAATTACAATATATTATGACATCAGCTACTTAATTAAAGTGGTCTTACTTTTGAATTTTACGTTTGTGACCCAGACTCGCATATTATCAAGTATGATCCAACCGTAATCATTCATTCTTTTTATTTCTTTTTTTATATAAATAATATTTAGCCTTGCATTAACGAATATGTCATTGGTGTTTTAAGACGATAGGATACGATTGTGATTAGATTAGCAAGTCAAATAAACTTTGGACGATAATCCCTCGATACAGTACAGCTAACTATCACTTGCGAGCGAGTATGGTTTCATAACACGTACTATGCTTTCGCTTCTTGCATCAGATATCTATACAATCATGAGCACACAGAGAAAATTCCTCGGTTCGTCTCACCACTCACAAAACGGAACAACCAACTTATGACAGCTAAAAGGGGAGTGAGGGAGAGATATTCCAGTACCCAGCTATACTTGTTACAATTAAGTAGACCAAAGTAAAGTGAAATAAAATGCCTTGCATAAGGACAGAACTCACCGTCTGATCCAAGATTTGAAGCAGCAACCTTATGGTTATGCTTCAAACAACCGTAAGACAAAAGTGATATGTGTGTGTGGAAACGTGCATAAGAAATTGTGCTTTTCTGAGTTTCTTAGCAAACGATTACAGACGTGCTTGTGTTATGGTATCTTTATGACTGTCAAATACTTCAGAAATAGGTTATCACATTATCGGCTTCATTTATAACATATCATGGAATTATCGTAGTAGAATAAACTCTAAACACCTACATGGCTCAACGTTGTTACTCTTGCCTTGATATACATGCTCAACCATCTAGGTATTCGCACATGTAGAACTTCTGTATAAATTTATAGACATTAGTGAATATGTAATTTCCCAGCGAACACGGATGATAAAATAAATACGAAGCTTCACATATTCATGCATATGTACATTATGGACAGAGAGCATAAAAAAGGTTAGTATGAGCTCCATACAAACATTCGGCCATATATATATATATATATATATATATATATATATATATAATTAGTCTACATTCATACACAAAAGAGATGACCTTAACAGGAGACTTCTTGTCAGGATGTCTCGTGTATAGTTCTCTGAATTATATTTTCCATGGCGGTCACACTGATCATTTGCGGACATTTACGTAATGTAAATGGTAACAATGAAATTTAGGTATGTGGCTTATCACCAAATTTTGTATCTTTTCATTTGTCTTGCTTGCTTTCTATTCTGGCGTTCGCCGAAATTTCTTGAGAACAATTTTTCTTAGAAGTCAGTCTATATGGGGTCTTCCTCTAGCATATTCAGAATTTTAAAGTTAAGTATCAAATAGAAGTGAAGGAACCTGGGCAAGTGACTATGCTAAAAGTGTCTCAGCACCAAACGTTGGTTATAGCTTTTTCGTAATAATATATTATTTAATTCTCACACTACGTCTTAGTAGTTCTTGGTGACAAAGAGCCAGCCTTATTACAATCTCAAATTTTGTACTCCACGTTTTTAACTTGGACGCTATCTCGTCAAAATTGGTGTGACGCAAATATTAGGTTTTCTACAAAAATATAAAGCCTAATAATATAATAATAAACAATATATATTAAATCTATTTAAGAACACACAATATCACGTCAGTTTCAGGATATATATTCCTTGAGAAATTGTTTGTATAACTGAGTGTATTCCCATTTTTTAATTAGCTTTATTCTTATGCAAATAAAATATTTGCAATGCAAGTGTGATATAAAACATATTTTGTGAAATTTCCAATAATAGCGAAAATTATACGCACCACGATTAGTACATTAATATCGATTTTTTAAAATTTCACTTAAGGCTAGCAATTTACAAAGAAGTAATAGGTGTGGAATAGAGTACTGTGGACGGTCAGTAACTTTACTGACTCTGTGACAGAATTAAATTTAAAACTGGAATATATTTAATATCAATGTTTTGCGATTTTTGAAAAATCAGGACGCATGCATTATTTATTTTTAGTAATGATATATTTTGAAAATCTATATAAAATAAATAATTAAATAATTATACATTTCATAGCTCGAAAAAGCGAATTAATGTTGCCTCTTCGGAGTGTGCGAAAAGATATTTCAGAGGTACCTTTACAATATTCACAAATTTGTGTAAAATGAAATGTAATCCATTCAAATCCATTTGGCCATCGCATTCATATATGCATGTCTTGACCGTTTTAAACTTGTTAGATCCCATTAGTTTTCAATTCTGAACTTACCTGGTAGAATGAGAGTGAGAGAGAGAAGCAAGAATCAACCCCAATATTTGACTGGTACATTAATTTACCGACACAGGAAGAATGAAAGGATACGTTTACCTCACGTAGAGTGAAGACGCTTGGCAAATATTAACTAAGTTTTAACGTTCTAGTTCACTTCTGCTGTTTACAGCAGTGCTTGGAAGAAAGTTGTGTAGCGTGTGATCTTCGCATTGACCATGACAGAGAAAGTTTTCATGGTAATACCAGCTCAGAGGCCTACGGAAAGTTACAAAGTTGCAGAAAGTGTGTGGAGAGGAGTGTATGAGCAGCACACAAGTGTACGAGTGGTTCAGACGTTTCCAAGATGGCCGAAATGTCGATATTGACGAATGTCCTGGGAGACGCGCAACCAGCAAAACTGAGAAAAACATCGCAGATGTGCGTGCAGATGTGATGGGCAAGTCTTCGAATCACCATCCGTTCGTCATCAGAGGATGTGTAGATTAGTTACAGTTCAGTTCAGTCCATTATCACAGAAGATTTGGGTATGAGACGCATGTCTGCCAAATTTGTGTCAAAACTGCTTTCAGCTGACCAAAAGGACACTTGGGTTTCAGTTGCACAAAATCTCCTTGATTGTGTCGAGAATGATGAAAACTTTTTGAAAACTTTGCGTAGGCCTCTTAGCAGGTATCGCAAAGCATTTGGTAAAATTTAATGCAGATTCTCAGCTCAACTTTCTCTGTCATGTTCACTACGACGATCACTCGTTACACACCTTCCTTCAAAGCACTGCTGTAAACAGCGAAAGTGAGCTAAAACATTAAAACTTTGTTCGCATGCACAGCAAAGTTTAAAATCAATCTGTGCCAAGCGGCTTTACTCTGTGTGCTTTAGTTTCGTTACTATAGCAATAGTCCGGATACTTGTTGATCAGACCTCATATATAATGAAACGGGTTCCAATTTCTACACCTAAAACGGATATATGGTTTTATGATAATTTCAACATAACGCAGAGGTCTTCAAAGTAACTATGGGTCTCTGAAAATATTATACTCTATCTAATGATTTTTAATTATGATTATGTAAATGATTACAGTAGAAATAAATCTGTGTTTGTCAGAATGGATTAGATAAGTTCACATTTAATTTACCATTTTAATATATTCGCATCACGATTAAGTGTTGTGAAGTTCGTTGTATAGAAGATTAGTTTTATTGCTATTCATTCAAATTTAGAATGTATTTTATCAATAATTTCTTTGTGTACATTTCAATAAGTATTTTTCTAGTGAAGTGCAATACCAAGTCAACTATGTCTATAAGTATGATATTTGCATACAAACATACATGCACATCTACATACGTATATACAGACATATATGTACATATACACGCATGAAAATGCACACACAAACGCGCACACGCATACACACACAAGTCGACACCCGCAGTAAAAACGTAAACGAGGTGGAATTTCAGGAAACCGCTGCTCTCCGAATGACAAGATGTAATGGCTAATGTATGACCTAGACAGTTGGACGCAGAGAGTAATGGTGAGAGACGATAGATTCAAAAGTGCTTGGGTGATGGGGCAAGGAAAGAGGTCATAACAGTAGCATTAGAATCCTGATGCTCAAGCTGACAATCCTGATGCATAAGCTGGCAATCCTGATGCACAAGCTGTTACAATTTCTCCACATTTCCGGTGGAGCGAGTGTTCGTGACATGTCTTTCAAATCGCTCATCGTCTTCCGGGGACGTCCTTCCGCTTTTGAAGCACCCGTCTCACTCGAAGCGTTACTACGACACATTGTTCGTCGCTGAAAGCTTGTCGACGCGTGCTCATTGTCGCTGTAGCAGACTTCCCAAGTTTAACGCAAATTTCACGTTGTTCCAACTTCTTGTTCATTACAAAATCACAGACTACAGCATACACGTGATCACAAAAACACAGATATCACTATTTGCAAAGTAAAGACAGCGATGTCACTCGTCGCACTGCCTCATGACAGTCACTGCTAGTGTTTACTGCACACGCAGCAGTGTGCAGACATTTGTTGGCGCGCTACATAACTAATCCGGAAACGTTTTGATACCACATAGTATATACTTATAGAAGCACATACACGTAGAACTAACATACATACATGCACACACTCAGATTCTTACAAACACAAAACATAAGCACGTATACAGATTCGTACAACATGAAATATTTTCAATTTAGAGAACAAATAGTACGTTTATGTTCAAATACGAACAAATGGTATGATTATGTTCATGTATTAACAGATACACACGCACAAACAAACACACTCACAAACACACATATTGTATAATACATCGACATATACTAAGTAAGTTAAAATTCAGGATAAGAGGCAAACTGAACTAGAAGTGTTCAAAAGTGAGTTCACGGAGTGTGGACACCGTGATAAAACATACGAAGACAGAATATAACGTTTCGAACACTCACCCTTCGTCTGAAAACGTGAATGGGAGTCGAGGAGCTGATCCTGAAACCCAAATTTTACACTTCTTCAAATAAGTTGAACTATGGAGGCTTCTATGACGTTTTCTACAAGTGCAGATAGTTCAATGTACCCATATATGAAACAAAGTCAATATTTGAAATTATTTGCGTATTTCCAGATGATTGTTTTATCCTTTTTTGTTCTGCCATTTTGTTTTCTAAAAGTCAGTCTGCAATTTGTTTCAAACTGTGTATGAAATTCATTTATTGTTTGTTTAGATTTTCGATTTCCATTATAGTTTACAATCATTTATTTCTTTGTCGTTTTCTTTATGCACAGACTAATTAAATTCATGAACTACAGACACTAATTGACGGCATATCTAATGCTATATACATATATTTTTAAATTGCTACACTTTCAAATATACTCATGCACACTGATGCATGTAACTAACTTAAACTGAAACTTTAAACTCACTTTTACAAACCTTCACATACTCTTTCCTTCTACAAGCATTTTAAGTTTGTATTTTTACATGCATACAAACATACACACAAACTCAAATATGTGTATTTGAGTGTGCGTGTTGGAGCGCAAATATATGTGGGGCATAGTTTAACGTGTTTCTGTTTTTAATGTTTGTGTTTTATAGACTTTTGTGTTCGTGTATCAACGTGTGCATAAATATGCAAGTATACTTTTATCTGCGTATATTACCGTATATAATATTTCCTGTTTCTATCTACTGGTTCTGTTTGGTTGTGTGTATAATTTTAATCATATTTATGGTTCGATTTAGCCTATATATTCCATTGACCGCAATTTTTATGAAAGATTGTACTGAATACAAAAACAAAATTGTAATGATAAATGACTGAAAATTTTAAGTAAACAAACAATATCCAGAAAAACCATTTGTGCTGATAGTGATGGGCTCATTTTGAGGGGTTTTCGTTTTAATTTCTGGAATTTTTTTTATTTCACATAACTTTTCTTTAATATATTTTCTGGCGTTTGTTTTATCATTTAAATTTTTGTTTGTAGTTTTATGTTTAAAATGAGTTTTCTCTTTGGCAAGATAATATTGGTTATTATTTTGTGTTTTTAATCAATATTCCTATCAGGAAATGGAACAGAGAAATATAAAGAGAGACGAGAATATAGAGAGTATAGAGTAAGAATGGGGGTGAGCGTGAGAGATATACATAGACAAAGAAATTAGTGTACATAGCAGAACAGAAGACTGAATGCAAGAGAGGGCGGGAGGGAGGGAGATTGAATATGTTTGTAATATGTGTAGGAGAATTGCAGAAAGAGAGTGCAATGATAGAATAGAGAGAGAAACAAGGAGTGTTGAGAAAAAATAGAGCTCAGTGGAAAGTATAGTGAGGAGTGAAATATTCGGGAGGATGTATAAAAAAGAGAGGTAAAAGTAGATGGGAATCGGAGAAAAAAAAGAAGAGTTGGGAAGAGGAGGAGAGGGCAAAATATAGAAGAGAGAGAGAGAGAGAGAGAGAGAGAGAGAGCGAGAGAAAGGAAAGGTTTTCGAAGTAGTAATGATACTTTAATATACATTACTCCCGAGAAAAAACAGGCCTTTCACTCTTTTTTTCTGTATCGTGTTCGCGTTTCTAATGCTGAACTCTCTCTAAATACAAATTGGCAACGGAGGGAAAGGCAGAGGAGAGATGGGGAGAGATAGAGAGAGTGGGAAAGTTTGAGTTACTGATTTATGCGCAGAAAGAAGAAAGGCAGTAGAATATAAGGGAACGGTTGTAGCACAAAGATGAAGTGTTAGTAAAATGAACAAGCAGGATGGGAGGGAAAATGAGAGTACAAGACATGACATAAATAATGTATAACTATTTTGAGATGAAAGAAGAGAGATGTGTGAGGTGATAAAGTTGATAAATTGAAATTACCATGATTGTTATTGTTGTTGTTTAGTTATTGAGGAATGTACATGGTGTTTTCATACTCTCATTCATGTTTTTAATACATATATATATGTGCATATATACAAACACCGTCCGCACTTGTACGCATATATGTATGTACATACACATATATATGTATGTATTTGTGTGTGTATGTATGTATATATGTAGATGTATGTGCGTATATATATATATATATTTATATAT
>NC_068990.1:80204415-80207417 GCF_001194135.2 Octopus bimaculoides | reverse complement strand
TATATATATATATATATATATATATGTATGTATGTATGTATTTGTGTGTGTCGATGTGTGAGTGGGGGGTGCTAGTTTCCGACCATTAGCAATGGTAGAAACTGCAGAAAAATCAGTTGTCACAATAATGGAAATAGCAAAACCGAAGTTAAATTTAGTAACTATACCAACAGTACAAGCAAATAAATACAGTAAAGATACCCAAGAAGGAACATGAGTGATTGTAATGATTGAAGTAGAAAAGAACATTTCGCCCAAGTTGCTAGAAGTTTCTCTAAGTTAGTTTTGTGTATCATACCCGATAAAATCGTACACCTGAATCTCCCAAAAATATTCGTATCAGTTCCCTCGAAGACTTGGTGTAGCAGAGAATAAGTAGATAGAGTACTAAAGCAACGACATCATTATTTCTCAATATGGTGAGATAGGAAACAGTTTTACTTGTTTTTACTGAATGTGTTGGCATTCCGTCGGTTACGACGATGAGGGTTCTAGTTCATCCGATCAACGCAACTGCCTGCTTGTGAAACTAGCGTGCAAGTGGCTGAGCACTCCACAGACACGTGTACCCTTAACGTAGTTCTCGGGGAGATTCAGCATGACACAGTGTGACAAGGCTGGCCTTTTGAAATACAGGTACAACAGAAACAAGAAGTAAGAGTGAGAGAAAGTTGTGGTGAAAGAGTACAGCAGGGTCCACCACCACCCCCTACCGGAGCCTTGTGGAGCTTTAGGGGTTTCGCTCAATAAGCACTAACAACGCCCGGTCTGGGAACCGAAACCGCAATCCTATGACAACGAGTTCGCTACCGTAACCACTGGAACCTCTGGAACAAAATAAAACTCATGACAGCTACGTACATAGTCTGTGAGACACATATACGAAATGAAGATCAAGTATGAGCTTTGATCTATGAAGAAAGCTCTTTAATAGTTTATTGTTTCGGATGTTTTTTCATTAACCTCCATTATGTAGACCTGTAATCAAATGCATTTTAGTCCTGACCAACCAATTTTCTCTTCAGGCGTATTGCATCTAGAAATTCATAATATACAAAACAAACCTTATTTAATTCTTTACAACAATATCGAAACGAAAATATGATTGCGAAAAACTAATAACTTGGTCTGCTAAGGATTTAATGCTAACCTATAATTCTCTGGTAGAGATAACACTCTCAATGAAAAACTAGTTTAATGTATCCTACCATTTATTATAACGTGGAGAGCAATTCTTCAGTTGAATCCGAAATAATCAGTGAGTTAGTGAACAGTCCATACTATCTTATGACAATGTAATATTTCATCGAGATAGCTATGACAACAGCCACCACCACCACCACCACCACCACCACCACTACTACTACTACTACTACTACTGCTGCTGCTGCTGCTGTTGCTGCGGCTGCTGCTACCAAGCATTCTTCACAAGAAACTTCATACTTCATCTTCACCTTTGTCTGCATGGTATTGTTATATATAATTTGAGAACAAAACCGTGTAATAAATTGCAGAATATTAATCTAACCTTATGAAGACACTATGTACCTCTACGAAACATGTTGCGTATGTTACGAATATATATATGTTATATTTTCTTGTTGTATGTGTGTGTTTGTGTCTGTGTACTTGTGTGTGCGAGTGTGTGTGTGTGTGTGTGTGTGTGTGAGTGCGTGTGTGTGTATCTAATACTTGCATAGATGTGTGTACCTGCGTCTGTACTTTCTGTTTCAACTGCCCCGATTATCATTAACAATTTTATATGCACGTATCCACTACTTATTATAGTTCAAGGGAGAGTGAAACGGGTAACAGATGAAATGGGTGTCGTTTTTCTATAAACCGAATAAACACGGAGCATTTGCAATAAAAAAAATCTATTTAATATTTCCGAGTATACCTTATGCTGTTCGTCACTATATTTAAATGTATATCTGTGCATACATTTACATAGATCTTGTCATAATATTGTGCATTACAGTACTTATCCGTATGTACTCCAAGAATTTTGATAGATTAAAATGCTAGTTATATATAGTTACTCCTACGCAAATATCAGTAATTATACATATCGTTTTCATATTTGTTCAGTCACACAGAATTTCATTTATGCGAAGTATCGAAAAACGATACCTTTTTTTCGTTTTCGCTCACAAAACGCAAATTATAATACATCGATACTGCTTGCTAGAAAAAGACAATTGTAACAAGCTCGTGAAACTTTACGCTTGACTCTGGAACAAAAGTCTTGATCAGCAATTTTAATATAAATTTAATATGTATTGAATTTAATATCTACGAAGATATATTGTGCTGTTTCCCAGTATATCTCAATTTGTAACTTCATATATAGTTACATAGTTTCATAGGCTCTATCATTATAGTACTGGGCATTTTCAGACAATTCATTTACATATTAAAAAAGCTAGAACATTGTAAGTATTACAAAATATAACCAGAATATTTGGCAGCACTTTCGATGTCGAGCACATAAAATGTCGACCATTTACAAGTATTTTTACAAGGCATGTACATATGTACATATTTCGCTTATACGAAATGCATACATTTCGTTTACGAAATATTTCGGACAAATATAATTTACTTCCTTCTGCCGACAGAGAACGGCTGCTTCATTTCATCTTAAACTATGCGATGACGCTATTCTGAGGTTATACAGATAGAATTCTTTTTCCCTATCAACAATGAACGAGGAACTTTAGGCTTATTATATAATGCAATCCCAGATGTTTCGAAGTAAATCTCATTGACAAGAGTCAAGAAACATTGATGTCTGGGATTCCTAATAGATGGTAACACTGAAAAAATCGGGTGTTTTCACACCTTTTACCATAAGACAGATATTTTCTTCACGGCAACTGCAGCGTATTTGCCTTTTAGCAGTGGAAATATGTCACAAACATATTTGAGCTAACCTCAATTTTGCTTATGCCTAAAAACTGCTTAGCGCTAAAATTATGTATCATATATATATATATATA
>NC_068990.1:80199704-80203392 GCF_001194135.2 Octopus bimaculoides | reverse complement strand
ATATATATATATATATATATATATATATATATATATATATATATATATATATATACATACATACATACATACATACATACATACATACATACATACATACATACATATATATGTATATACACATAAACATACAACATACATATATATGATGATTCAGACGTCCCTCTGGCATTTTATTGATATAGACAATTTTATTTTATATTTCCTTCCAACTATTGCAATTTTGTTTTTATATATATTTTTTATTCTAACAATGCTATTTAGCTGTGTATATATCTTGATGTATAAGTGTTTATATGTATGTGCTGTGTCATATATTTTAGGAAAATCTCATTACATTAAGACGAGAGAATATATGCTGCCTTTATATACCACAATATAACTCCTGTTCAAACGTCGGTGCCTTCCAATCAACTGCACTGGGAGTTTCGGCTAATATCACGAGCTACAGGGAACTATAGCAACTATTCCCTGTTAACTGCAATGGTCGCTGAACCATTGCAGTTAACAAGGATTAGGTTAAAAGGGTTAATTAATGGAGCAAGGAGCCATTGAAAGTCGTTATTGGCAGTGGGAAGAAACTAGAGTATAATAAAGGAAGAGGGGGGTGTCTCAGTGTCAAAATAAATGTTTAAAACTACGAAATAAAGAATATATCTCTGTTTAACATTGACATTTATTTTAAAGAAACGCAATACATGAGGAATATGTGACAGAAGCATCCCGAACATTCTGAGTATGTATTCTATAGCAGACAGTGATTGATTTTGCGTTAGAAGCTCGAAAAAGATAAATCAGATTATTGTTCATTTGCTCACTTGCTACAAAGATAACGATGGCTGTCGAACTTAGATGATCACGTTCTTTATGATCCGCTGAAGTTTGGGGTTGGCTTAGCATTCACAATGCTTTCAACATTCAAAAGAAATATGATATATTATATAACTATTGTTGCTTTCGTGGGCGGCACGGTTCTGTGAGTCGAGGATATTAATAACCTTCCAGAAAACAAGAAACATATCGAGAAGTTTCTCCAGCAGAAACAGAATCTCGTCTGATGCAGTTGTTTGTTTTTACTTTCCCATTCATTGTAAACACTAGTAACCCCATGGGCAAATGTGGGTGTCAAAGGAAGAATTGCGAACTAGTTAATTACAAGAGAATCTTTTGGAATTAATTTGTTCAAAGTTCCTCGAAATTATTCTGCCCGTCAATCGCATGTATGTTACTTATATTTAAATAATTTGATTTTGGACAGCAGCACGTAAAAGGAGAAACAGTCTAGAATGATCAAAGATACTCTTAATTCTATGAGGAAACGCGTAGTGGTCGTTGCTATAAGGAAAGCGTTGCATTTCATGTACTTCTGCAGGTTACCAATCATTTTCAGTGTTTCAAAATCTGCGGAGTGTTTTGTTGTGAATCTTTAGCTTGGGTAGTTCAACTTGGATTTGAAATATGAGCCTTGAAAACCTTCACTTTCTTTACCAACAAGGGCAGTCTCTGGTCCGATGGCGTATCAAAACAGTAGAATGATCCTACTGAAAGGTGGCACAGATCCAGAGAAGGTTGAAGGGCGTCGAATTAACCTAATTTAGATGGAAATTGTTTCTGAATTTTGGACAACTGGAAATCTGAAATTCTTTCAATTGGGGATGGTCATATTATGTCTATTAAACACACGTGCAATATATTTGGCCTTCATTTTAGCTTTATTATTATTATTTCACTTTCTTCGTCAATGATCTTTCATTACACATCCTGTGACCTCTTCAACGACTCTCTATCATACGTGTCTCCTCTTGTTCTGAAAAGAAACTACTATAAAAATAATAATAAAACTGAAGTGAATATGTAGTGCGTGTGTTTACTTGACAAAATATGACCATCCCCAAGTACAACAATATCTGTTTCAACAGAGGATTACACTGCATGAATCTTGGAAAACAAATACATAAAAGGAAATCGAAGAGGAATTCGAAAATTCGTTGTACTAAAACGAAAATCTTATGAAGAAAACATTCCATAAACTCCATACGAAACACAATTAAATCCATACCAAACACAATGAATCGAATGAGATAGTCGATGTTTCATGTATCTTTGACTAGGCTGTGTTGCACAACGGTTTATAAAGTCACATGATGTTTATTAGGTAAATCTGTAAACTTGAGTAATAATTGTCAATTTACTAGAATTTATTGGCGAGGTAGTAATTTCATCATCTTAACGGTAATTTTAATGGATCATATAAGTACTAGATGTATGAATTGAAATTTCTCTCTATGTATTTCATTGTTAATTTCAGTTCTTCCTTTTCTGCTAGTTTAAATATTGCAACATTATTTGGTGTCCTTTAAATTATTTTCATACACTGAGACGAGTAACAATTCACAGTAAATACAAATTTGTATCAGAGATAAAATATTTCTTTTATTGCATGTAAAAGGAAGTTATACAACAGAGAACGTGCCATACCAAAAATTGGTGAACCGATTCTCAGGTGTTAAATCTGGTCAGGAGTTGAATTGAAAAACTACTATCAAGCTATAACATATTCGTGCACTGGCACATGCACACCTACCAGTATTGTGAATCCTTCATTCTCTCATTCCAACACCTTAATTTCTTTCTTTTGCCCTTAGTTTCCATCTCTTCATTCCCGGCCTGTCCCACACTTCCCGTCCCTCTCAATTTCTCGTTTTCTATTGCTCTGTCTCTCTGTCTGTCTCTCTCTCTCTCTCTCTCTCTCTCTCTCTCTCTCTCTCTCTCTCTCTCTCTCTCTCTCTCTCTCTCTCCCTCACTCTCTCTCTCTCTCACTCTCTCTCTCTTCGGACTTATTCCCTTCCTCAATATCTTGCCTTTCTTATATCCCACTTCATTTTCACATTATCTTTGTCTTTTCTCAAAGTGGCGTGCTGGCAGATTCGTTATCATGCCGTACAAAATGCATAGCAGCATTATGTTTGTCTTTAAGTTCTAGGTTTGTTATATCGCAATACTACACAGTGTAAGCTACGAAATCCTCGTCGCCACTGTTATATCACACGTGTGGATGACCTCTACTGAACTCTCACTTCCGACGACTCGACTCTGCAGAAGTCGACGTCTAGTCTACCAACGGCTCCGGCTTGCTCTACGCGACGCTTTTCGTTTAGCTATTTATATGTATTGAACTAGCCTACTTATTGCCTGAGGGTGTCCACACAACAGGGGTTCAGTTCCGCCGAGTCTGACTTTGCCTTTCATTATTTCAGGGAAGATACGATAAGTGCCAGTCGAGCAGTGGGGTGGATACAATCGGCTTACTCTTCACCCAGATATTTAGGGTTTTTTTATGTCTATCGATTTTAATTTAATTTCTTTTCCTTCTTTTTTTATATAGGGTATAACGCAAAATAGTGGGATAACTGTCTGCTTCGTATGTCGGTGTACTTATTTTCGTAGTACACATTTCGTATTTTTGTTATTTGGTTTCATTTTTCCACATTTTGTCAGGCACATGCTTTGCTTGTTTGGCTTTCCCTTATATATTTGTCTCTCTGTGCCTTATACTCTTACTGATTATATGTGTGTGTTTAATCTATCTATTTATCTATCTATCCATTTATCTAAAATTTACACATTCATATGTACATGAATAAACATATACATGATATATATATATATATATATATATATATATATA
>NC_068990.1:80194053-80199522 GCF_001194135.2 Octopus bimaculoides | reverse complement strand
TGTGTGTGTGTGTGTGTGTGTGTGTGTGTGTGTGTGTGTTCACATATAAATACGCATGCGCATATATATATATATAACTCATTTATTTGGAATTAGAGGATTCTTTAGAATTTTCAATATCACATACTCTATTGTATTTATAACAAGAGGACTTTATGTTATTCAAATATCCCTGTGAAATATTTCTTTACATTTTGTCTAAAATAAGCTGCTTTACTGACTTTTGGAATCAATATTTTCCCTCAGTAGATCACATTTGTAATGATTCCTCCTCCAGAATATATGTCTTTGTATCTGAGTTATAAAACTTTATAAAACATCATTTATCATGCTTTGGGGAATGATAGACATAACTAACAGAACATCACGAAAGAAATCTCGATGTTTTGTCTCCTTCCATTTAGTAATAAGTTCAAATTCCGGCATGGATTTTGACAATTCAGAGATTGGTTAAATAAACAGCAGATATATTTAATCAATGAAGTTGACTGTTATGCTTTCCCAAATTGCATAGTCTTATACAAACGAAAAATGCTCGTAATAATCATATAAACTAGAATATAATAGTGAAGTATAGATACATAATACGGCAACGGACTTCGTATACCGATTCTCATTATATTATCGAGTTTATTAACTTTTTATTATCGAGTTTATTAACTTTTATCCAGATGTTCTACTCGTACTTCCACATAAATCCTAATTCCTTGTTTTGCCTCTCGTTTCTGAATACGGAAATTTCTACTGAATATTTCTCTAAAACTGAAAGCATTACCCTGAAAAATACGCTAACAAAATACCATTTACTTGTTCCATTCATGAATCCATAATTAATTTTGTGTTCCCTTCTGTTGATGTGCTCTAATAACTTCGTCTCATTCATCTTCAAGGGTGGCTTATTTTCTTTTTAGATACAATTACAAAACATCGTCAATATTTAGTCTTAATAGGTGATTGGCTCCCAGCGTTTCTATTAATACAAACACATGATATCAATCATTCTGATCGAGCTGCTCTCAGTCATATTGCCATTTCATCTCTAATACTAACAACAATTTCTTCCCCAGAGTTTTTTGCTATCATTCAATGCAGCTCAAATATGAAATAGTAAACTCAATTCTGCTACGGTCTCTAGTGATCACCTTTGTAAAGTCCATATCGCTTTCAGTATTCTCTTTATTGTCTTATTCGGGAAAACAAACTTTGGTCACTTAACCGATTGTGGTCACTAGATCAACAATGTTTCCTAACTCCTTTCAGACTTGCTAATTGTTCTGAGAATGTAAATAGCTTAGTTGATAGTAAAAGAGCAGAGAGGTCGGTTGTCTGCTTGCTTAAACAGGAGACCATTATTTCTATTTTTCTTGTCATCATTATTTATACATCCAACCTAGTCGAAATTTTACAACAGTTGATTTCTAAATTCTTGCTGTTTCTCAACATCGCTGTTACTATGATGCTGCTCTTAAAGCATATTTGAATACAAATAATGTTGATGTCTGCATATCACAGTCTTGTGACTTCGCAACGAAGCTCATTATATTTCGTGAGACACTCAAAAATATTCATTGAAATGAATTACCTCGTTTGAACGAATCATTGAATCTGTGTATATCTCCAAGACATTGTCTTTAATTACAATGCTTTTTGAAAGGTAGCTATAATTTCTTCGCCTATTTGCATATTAAATCCCCGAGCAGTGGTAATATTATTCTAATTTTTTACTTTAGGATTTAATATATGCACAAAATCACTATTCATTAAATGAAATAATCAGTTACTTTAATATTTTCCAATGAAAATAGCTACCCAATTTTGTTTTGATAATCAGAGGGAAAAATAACAAGAGCCTAGAGTGTTTGTTTATGTCCATGTGTGTGTGTGTGTGTGTGTGTGTGTGTGTGTGTGTGTGTGTGTGTGTGTGTGTGTGTGTGTGTGTGTGTGTGTGTGTGTGTGTTATTTTTAGTGTAAGCATTTGTATGTTTATGCGTGTGTTAGCTTGCATAAATATGTAATAATGTGTACGCATGTATATGTCCATCCGTGTATGTATGCGTCTGGCTTTAGATATATTTCACAACATCAGTCACATATATATTCATAAATCATTTGATTAGTTATCTCCGTTGTCTAATGAGCTTTAATTATTCGACCAGCTAATTAATATAACATATTGTTTCTATATCATAGGTTACTGACATTGGAAAGTTGCTAGTAAAAATAGAAGAACCACTTACACAAAAAGCACCCTATATAAATATTATAAGACCCAAGTTAAAAAGACAATAAAATATAATAAGCAAAGGAACAGCATATGGTTGTTGATTTGACAGTGATTGGCACGGCATCGGATACCACAGGTTGTGTTATACATTTTCTTCATAGTGAATTGGCACACAGCAATATTTTTTTTTACATTGAGAGGAGCAGGAAGAGATACATCCGTGGACTTTTTTCTTGACGTCCATGTCTGGTGGAGGTAGGAAGAAGAGTAGCCTCGAAGCTGAGAATACTGGTTTCTGCAATAGGTACTCAAACAGCATGTTGCTGTCCTAAACCCAGCAAGTGATTTAATTCGGTATCCAGTAGCAGTCTCCCTCACAGTTTTTACCTTCCAAATTTCACCCTTACGGCTTTGATCTTATCGAGGTTGTGATAGAAGACACTTGCCAGTATCATGCAGTCAGTAACGTATTGCGAAGTGATCTTCTCGCCCAACAACCGATAACACCTTTTATTCATTCAGATATAAGTTCCAGTCAAGTATTGGGACTGGCATAACCTTTAAGGCCGCACATCTGGATAGAAAGAGTTTGATGAAGGAAACTAGTAAAAGATATGATCAATAAGATATGATACGATAAAATCTCAAGACCTAGAGTGTACGAAACAGAAGTAGAAAGCAATCAAAAAAATAATTCGGCTTATACAGAACTTTTTTGATTATTGAACAATTGCAGCTTTCGTTTAGATCTCAGATAGTCATTGAGTGTCTTATTTCTGGATATGACACATCCCGATATAGGATTAGACTGGATTGAAACAAAGGAATTATTATATATTAAATAAGTGTAGAAAGGCTGCTATCTCCCATGCCGATGATGCAAGAATTAATGGTTCTATCTCGAAATTCTGTCGGTCAATACGTATACATCCAGAAACAGGACATTCAAGGACAAATAGAACTGAAACTGATCGAAATACGTCATAGATATATATATATATTAGAAGTTATTTCAGCGCGATTGATGAGGGTAACAGTCCGAATCTTCATAATCATATTAACAATAACTCATCGCAAATTTTGAGACTAATCAAATAGAAAGCCTTATAGTGTTTTCAATAATAATACAGTAACAGTGTATTTGTTTTGCAAATATTTCGATCTGTAGATGTGCGTTGAAAGTATTTAACCAGAGACAAGACCACAAGACCTCTGTAGAGAAAAATATTTAGGGGAAAGTAAAAAGAAAAAAAATACACCGACATTTATATGTAGAGACGTTGCTGTGTGGTTATGAATTTCGCATCTCAACCATACGGTTTTTTGTTCATTCCTGCATCTCAACCATATAGTTTCTAGTTCAGCGCCTTAAGCAAGAGTCTTCTACTATAGCCCCGAACCGACCAATAACTTGTAAGTTCATTTAGTAGACGGAAACTATGTAAAAACCTGTAGTATACACATATATGTGTATGCGCGCTTGTGTGTGTGTGTGTGTGTCTGTGTGTATGCGTGTATACATGTATATATTTGTGTGTTTGTCGCCCTCACTGCTTGACATCCGGAGTCAGATTGTTTATGTCTCCGTAACTTAGCGTTTAGTACAACTATGCGAATAGAATAAATACCGAACTTAAATTATATAAGGCACGCAGGTAAGTTCATTAACATCAAACTTTCAAGGAGCTGTCCTCACATAACAGAATTCGCCAGAGTGAGACAAGGAAAACAATACATAAATAAACAAACCTATTTATAGGTTTTAATAATTTGACTTCCGAAATATGAAAACTACAAAGAGCATCTTTAACTGAATCTATCAAGTTTTTACCGTAAGATGGAGAAATCAAATAGAAAAATATCTCGAATGGAAAACTAGATTCCTTCTTGATTTATTCGTTTATTTGAATATCATAAATCACCTACTGTTATACACACATAAATTATATCTGTTTTGAAGAGTTGATCTGCACATGACATTTTGTTTTAGAACATATGTAACCTTATTGAACCTCGGATGCATTAAACATGGCACTTAACTCTTAGAAATGATACTATATATTAGTTGTGGAGTACTTGGGCAAACCTACGTGTTACTTCCAATTTTTTCTCTTTTTTTTTACCTCATTGGAAGATTAAAATCTGTATATTTTGTCGCCAAGAATTGCTCTTTTCTCCGTTTCATGATAAATGCCTTCCGCAAATGTCATCTTTTATTTCTCTCTCTCTCTCACACACAAATACACACACACATACACACACACGCGCGCGCATGCGCGCACGCACACACACACACACACACACACACACACACACACAAGCACACACACCATTACGCACACCACTTTTTCTAGCTCTCTGTCTTTCACTTTCTCTCTCTCTCTCTGTCTTTATCTCTCTCTCGTTGTGTCACTGTAATACATGACAAAGGGAGGGTGTGACATATGTGTGCATATCCAGACATACACATTCAGGCACGCGCACATGTACACACGTATTTTCTCCCTCATCACTATATTTTCATCTCATATTTGATCTCATCAAGTGTCCTATATATTTTTTGCTGGTTATATATCTTATTTATCTAGCTAGCCATTTTTTTTTACTTATTTGTTGGTTTTTTACTTAGCGGAAAATAGAGCCAGAAATACGAAGTCATGACTTCATCAAGCAAATTTAATCAAAGTAGATAGTTTTTCGAGACAGAAATTGTTATCTTTCAGACTGACATATTGGTTCTTTGCCAAAGCTGTCTCTGTTGGCTTTTTTCCAGTAATGGACACAGTAAAAAAGACTGTAAATATTATATAAGATGGTGGCAGATGTGGAGAGGAAAGAGAAGACAAAAGAGGAAAAGATAACAAGCAGTCACTTGTGGAATATGTTGATGTTTTTAATAAACTAAAGACACAAGAAATTGTACAATGACACAGCAAAGAGTTATGTTTGCACTATACAATACAATGTGTGTACGCTTAGATGTTTATGTGTCCGACAATATCTTAGTGAGTAGTTGTTTATATGTATATACAAGTGTACGAGTAGGAAGTATTTCCTATAATATATGTTTGCACATTTATGTAAAAGCAAAATAATAATCCCATTTCTGTTCCTCCTCCACTTATTGATACGTATATTGTTTCTACAAAATATACACATATTATTCAGATACAGATACTAACATAGACACATACACACACACACATATACATACATACACATATATATATATATATATATATATA
>NC_068990.1:80189980-80193819 GCF_001194135.2 Octopus bimaculoides | reverse complement strand
TATATATATATATATATATATGTGTGTATATATATATATACATGTGTGTGTGTGTGTAACTTGGTGTATGTAACTATAGAGTATAATATATGTAGTTGCGAATGTATCCCTCTCAATAATTGTAATTTTACATCTCATGAAATGCGTACCCACACTTCCAAAACGTTCTCTAAGTAACTTTTTTTTTCATATAAATGCTTTCTTTTTTTTTTTTTCATAAAAGACTAATATATTTCTAAGGGGCAACTATTATTGGTATATTCAATATTAAAAACTTCAAACTTCTAAAATATAATGAAGCTTAAGTTAATCCTGGTATATTTTGACGATTTGTCAGTTGTTTCAGTCCATTATCACACTAGCTGACATTTCGAAAAATACGTATATTTTAGATACATACTTACTTTCAAGTGCAGAAACGATTGTGTAGTTAAAATCCACTGAAGCATATGGTTTGCATTTTGATCTTTTTATGCGGTCAATTTGTCAAATGTAACCTCGCTTTGAGTTATACTCTCTTAGTGAAATTTAGTAAACAGTAACTATATGTAAACTCACCATACATATGGGTGTTTGCATTGATGTATGCGTGTGTCGGTTTGCGTGCGCGAAAGCGGCCGTGTGTGTGCCTGTGTGTGCGTGTGTGCATGTATCTGTGTCTGTGGAGCTGTGGAGTACTCAGCCACTTGTACGTTAATTTCACGAGCAGGCTGTTCTGTTGATCGGAACCCTCGACGTCGTAAGCGACGGAGTGCCAACAACGCAACAAATGAAATTGTTGGTAATTTGAAGCTGGATTTTCACAGATCAATATAACCATTTTACGAAAAATGAAAACATTTCCATTCCAGAGCACAATATACAAGATGGGAAAACAGCAAAAGCCATAGCAGCTAGTCGTGTTCTTCTATATAGATATAATAATGCTCAAACAACAGATTTTTTTTTTATGCGTCTCAGAATAGAACTTATAATACTTTTAAAGTATTTGTATCGGGTATTTTTTTTTCTGAGCATTATATGATGGCTCCACAGGAGTGATTAACCCAGTATCCTCAAGACTCATACAAATCATTAATGAAGACTAAATACACAAAAGAAAATAGTTACATACCGAGCAGCTTTTAATTAATTAATCTGTACTAGCTCGCATAAAAAAATACTAGCAAGAATCTAACGGCAATGTCACTTAATTCAACTCGATCCAGAATAAAGCTGGAATCACGATATTTGTCAAAACTAATTCTCACGATTTCATAATAGATAATTCTCACATTTGGAATTGGAAACGAAATAAGTTTCTGTAGTATTATAGATGCTTCAATACGAATATACTACTTCTCTTTATGTTTGTAATTTGGCACAAAATGTCAGTCGTTTTGTTTGGTTGTGGTGGTGGTGGAGGCGGCGGCGGCAGCGGCAGCGGTGGCGGTGGTGATGGTGATGGTGGTGGTGGTGGTGGTGGTGGTGGTGGTACTTCTGCTGCTGATGGTAGTAATAGCAACAGCAACAGCAGCAGCAGTAGTAATAGTAGTACTACTACTATTACTACTGCTGCTACTACTAAGGCGGCGATATGGCAGAAACGTTAGCACGTAGGACTAAATGCTTAGCAGTATTTCGTCTGACTTTACGTTCTGAGTTCAAATTCCACCGAGGTCGACTTTGCCCTTCATCCAATCGAGGTCGATAAATTAAGTACCAGTTACGCACTGGGGTCGATGTAGTCGACTTAATCCCTTTGGTTGTCCTTGTTTGTCCCCTCTATGTTTAGCCCCTTGTGGGCAATAAAGAAATAAGTAGTAGTAGTAGCAGTAGTAGTTGTAGTAGTAGTTGTAGTAGTAGTAGTAGTAGTAGTAGCTGATGAAACGATGTTGACTACGACGACGACGATGATGATGTTGATGAAGAGGATAAGGATGAAGATGATGATGGCGGGGGTAAAAGAAGTGAGTACATAGGAACAGGGTGACATAGCAAACGGCTCGTGTCCGCTTTTGATGTAGTGGAAGTTATTAGAAGATTGCTTTTGTGACCGTGCGAAGTAGGTGTTGCTATTGTTGTTTGTTCTGGCCACCCTCTCTGCTGCTGTTGCCGTTGTTGCCTTTTTTTAAACTTTACGCTATTCTTGCTTTGCTTCGACGCGGTAGCTCTGGTTCCTTGCTTTAGATATAAAGGAATCACTATATCTTTTTCTATAACATGTCGGACGACCATGCGTCAGATACCTTTGTTGGATTATAATAACAGCGTTTTCCAAGTAAAACATTCAACCAGAATAATATAACGGAGAAAAGCTGCTTCCAAATCGAAAACCTCCATATAAATGATGATCTTTTTCTCTTATTCGTGGTAGTGATTCCGATAAACATTTTGATACTGGACAAAATACATTATACAAAATCTAATTAGACAATACGTATTAAGACAAATTTAATAAAATCATGGAAGAGAGCTTACATTTTGCATTAGAAAGAAATTTCATAATACATTCTCAGAACCAACACTAACGTTAGCATACTAGAAAGGGACTGGACAATATAGAATGTTTTGTCAATAGGTAATAAAATTTCGAATGATTTAATAGTGAATAGAAATCTTAACAGAATTAAAGACATTGAGAGATTCAGTTTGCGTAAAGTTGTATACATGGTTATTTAATCTGAGATTTTTAGAATAGTTGACATGGAAAATACATGGAAATCTTCTAGCGTTAATCTGTCGCGTAGCTCACCTCATTTCGTTTCAAATATCAGAAACAAAAAATTTATATAAAAAAATATTAAGAATAAAAGTAAGAACAAATTCTTTAATAGTTTAGATGTGATCGAAATATCTCAGTTGAAAATATCACACAAATAAACACCATTTTCATGAAACAAAATTTTTAAAAAGTCAATGTGGAAGCACCCACACAGATGCAAAAGCAGTTAAAAATAAAGCTAAAACAAACACTGAATGATTAGACAGACGCATTGTGTAATGAGATCCTAGATACACTACGTCTAAAAAAAAAAACAAGAATATATCAGTATGGCCAACATTAAAACGCCTTTTGATCATAAGTCCGCTTGATCAGAGCTGAGTTCTGGATTAACAAAATCACAGCAACAACAACTATTACAGTGTTTTGTGGCATATTCTTCTTGTGAAATCGATTTACACCCTTCCCGTAAGATAGCTGTTCTTGAATAAAATCAAAAGACTACTGGCGTCAGTTACATTCGCGCATTTCAACATTCCAACGCAGAGGTCATCCTCTAGCAAACCCTTTAATAATTAGCTTACAACAAAACTAAAATAGTCAACTAGTATTGAAAAAGAAAACCACTGTTGTTGAGGAGGTCAATTGTCTAGCGGATGTGAGCGTCTCTTGAAAGTCGTTGAAAACAATAACATTCAGGAAAGTTATACTGAACTATACCGTTTCTATATCCTGTCTATATACTTAACGCTTGTGTTTATGAATATTGGTGCATTTCCCAGTGTTGCAAGATGCTTGAACAATTCGTATTAGCGTAGGTGAATTGAGTAGTGATAGATGTATAACAAGGAAAACGAGACATTCAAGTCGTGTCAACATAATGTGTAGGACGTCAAAGGTTTAAAATGATTAACAAAACAATCTAGACAGTAGGTGGTACTTGCTTTAAAATAAAGGAGGCTTGTTGATAATTGGCTTCTGGTTTCTTTAAACAACATAATGATACAAGGAGACCACATAGATTTATACACGCAGTTTCTTCACAAACACTCAAACACACGCACAGACGCGTATATATTATTTATGTACGCATGTATTGAATATATATATATATATATATATATATATATATATA
>NC_068990.1:80185694-80189574 GCF_001194135.2 Octopus bimaculoides | reverse complement strand
ATATATATATATATATATATATATATATATATATATATATATATATATAGTCAAATCGAATATTGAAACTTGAGCAATCAATCGAATATTAAAAATAGCAATAGTAAAACAACAGAACATACACATGGAATGTATTAGTTTAACGCTCAGGAAATGTGAAAAGGAGAGTAAGTTTTTAACGTTATGAGCATACTCCTTGTTGTAGGGAATTAGTAATAATGGTACACCTCTCCCACGTGATGAATGAAATAACCTAGTCACTATAAGTGAAGAGAATGGAATAACCTAGTCTCGAGTAGGGAAGCGAACCCCTATCATCTAGCGGTGACAAGATCAGTAGGCCTGTCTGGTTTCAGGGAATTTCCCTTCGACAGTACTGGACACCTATCTACTAGATATGACAGTCGTTCGTTCTAGCTCGCAATATATAGAAAAATAAGCGATATTCAGCCGCCAGCCCAATGGTTTCCTTTTATCTGATCAAATTCATCCTATAGTTATGGAACTGTTTGCAATCTTCCAGGATGATAATGCACCAATTCACACAGCTAAAGTTCTTGCTGAATGGCACGAGGAACATTTTTGTGAAGTTGAAGATCTTATATGTCCACCACAGTCTCAGGTTCTCAATATTATTCAACATTTATGGGCAGTTTAGAAAAACATGTAACGAGTCGATATCCTCCACCATCATCACTACAAGAACTGGAGATTGTTTTAGCTGGAGAATGGGCAAGAATTCCTATGGAAACAATTGAAACTCTGTACGAGTTCATACCTCATAGAATTCAAGCTGTAATTACTGCCAAGAGCGATCCTACCTCATGTTAAAATACATTTGTTTGAAATTTTAAGGTGTTTCCATTATTTTGTCTAACTACTGTATATATATATATATATATATATATATGTGTGTGTGTGTGTGTGTGTGTGTGTGTGTGTGTGTGTGTGTGTGTGTGTGTGTGTGTGTGTGTGTGTGTGTGTGTGTATGTATGTATGTATGTATGTATACTGCATACTTATGATGTGCTAATATTTCATTTTGCATATCACGAAGTAACATGGTTTAGAGCTTTGAGAATTGTTGAAGCAGAATACCATAAAATTTTCATTATCGGAGATTTACGTAATTATACGTTAAATTGGGTTTTACTTAAAAAGTCTAAGGCATTAAAACAAATTTGAAATAACAATTAATGTACAATGAAATCAGAAGTAGAATATATTTCGCAAAAAGTTTTATATATCAGCTTAGCAGCTGAATTTGATTTAACGAAGATGGAAACCTAATATTTCTTGTAAAATGTTACTACACATACCATACACTAAGATCAAGAAATACGGAATTACCATGCATTGTCTGTTGTTTTCGATGTTTCTTCTTTTTATTTTTTATGCGTACTATAATTCTTTCTCACATTTTTTTACTTTTACATTAATCTTTTTTGATTTCAAATTCCAGTCTTTATCTTTTTCTTTCTGCTAAACATTTTTATGGGCTTCTTTTTATTTTTTTTTTCTTATCTTCGTTCTTTTCTTCTTTTATTATTCTATTTATCTTACTCTCACTTTCTCTCATTTAACATGTGTCACTTTCAGCCTACCAAACATTCACATCAATATTCTGATATTTAACTTCCACTTTTTTCTTTTATATCGTTGTTCTTTTTTATTCACTATTTATCTTTGTATTCATTATGTTGCCATTAATTTTAGTTTCACCTCAATCACAGCCAACTCAGTGATATTATCTAACACACTATATCACTGGGATCCTTAGCATACAAAGTACGACAAAAATTCTTCAACATCTTTTTTCTTTACGCAAATTCGCCATTCATACACATTAAATACAAAGATTTAACGAAAGTTTCTGTTCCACCTTCCATTCAACTCAATAATACTTCTAGAATTCCATTCCTGAGACATTATAAAATGACAGACGAGAAGGTTAATCGCTCTCAGACAATGTCGAGACAATTTCCTTGTTTTAACAACAGAAAAACGTAAATGTACAATTAGACGTTATTTGATATATGAATGCGATATACCTATTCGTAATACCACGCATAAATGTACATGCCTGCTCACACAATAACACGTACATTATTAATAAAACGCACACATACACGCACACACACACATGTATAGAGAGAGAGGGGGGAGAAAGAGGGGGGAGAAAGAAGGGGGAGAAAGAGAGAGAGAGAGAGAGAGAGACGGAGAGAGAAGAGAGATAGGGCGTAATATCAATTAATGAATGACAAAAGAATGAGAATTACGTAATCCTTTCATTAGGTTACAGCTGCTACCAAAATAAAGAGCGATGTATTCAAAGATGAATGCCTGTGCAAACACCTAATAGCATCTTCGGAAACATTTAAATGTTTATATATATATTAGTTCATATATATATATATATATATATATATATGTTCCTCGTGTCATTCAGCAAGAACTTTAGCTGTGTGAATTGGTGCATTATCATCCTGGAAGATTGCGTTTCCCTCCGCAAACAGTCCCATAACTATAGGATGAATTTGATCAGATAAAATGCTTAAATAATCTTGACTATTAATTCTGCCTTGAAGGGAAACCATTGGGCTGGCGGTTTTCCAAGATATAGACCCCCCCCCCCAGATCATCACAGATCCTCCTCCATGTTTAATTGTTGGAAGAAGGCAGTCTGTGTCAAATGCTTCTTTTGGCTGTCTCCACCCGTATGCTCGGTCGGTATTTTGATGGTATCTGAAAAGAAACAGCAATTTTATCAAAACATATTAAACAATACTAAAAATAAATTAAAAAAAACATAAAAATAAACAAGCTTTTGACGGTTTTATAGATATTGCAAAATTATGATGCTATCATGCTAGGTATTTCCATTATTTTGTTCACCCCTGTTGCTAGATTTGACAAAATGTACCACCTCAAGGGTGTACATTACTCTCCACCAACCACACAATTGCATTCCGGTGGTAGGCAGTACTTACAAATACCAAAACAAAAAGTTCAACACTATAATTGCGGTGAGCTGACAGAAACGTTAGCACGCTGAGCGAAATGCCTAGCGGTATTTCGTGTGCCGTTACGTTCTGAGTTCAAATTCTGCCGAGGTCGACTTTGCCTTTCATCCCTCGAGGGTCGATTAAATAAGTACCAGTTAATAACTGGAGTCGGTGTAATCGACTTAATCCCCTTGTATGTCCTTGTTTGTCCCCTCTTTGTTGAGCCCCCTGTGGGCAATAAAAAATAAAATAATGATACCTACAATAAAAGAGATACTGTGACCGTCATATTACATACTTTCGTGAGGGAAGACAATGCAGCTGAGAAGGAATCTTATTTAAGCGACAGTTTTGGCCAGATGGAAGTAAAGATAAAACCAAAATTAAGATTAAAGAGCGATGAGGACACTTTTACTTGTCTAAGCTAAAGTATGTTATCAGGCCAAAAATAAATCTTTCAAATAATCTTTTGAGGTTTGTGATTTTTTTATAGCACGCAATGTTTTCGTCACGCTACACTTTGTTTCAAACTACGTTACATTTTGATCTTCCTTTATCTTTTTATAGGATTTTTAAAATGTATTGTCCCATGTTAAGACGGTTGGCCCTTTACCCAAATATACTTCTTTCGAGAGTAATATTACCTAGTTTACCTGCTCTTTCCAGCATAACACTGAAACTCTCTCTAGATGTTCTCTCTCCCGTCCTTTGACTCTTTGTATACATATTTATGATCACTGATGTTTGCAGTCGACATTTATGAATTAATGGCAACCTTTTTGAGAAGAACTCACAACCTCAGGTCGTAAGCTCGATGCTCTAATTACTGAGCCATGCACCTTCATGATATATATATATATACACATATATATATA
>NC_068990.1:80184421-80185396 GCF_001194135.2 Octopus bimaculoides | reverse complement strand
TATATATATATATATATATATATATATATATATGTGTGTAAATATATATATGTATATGTATATATATGTATATATGTATATATGCATATAAACCGCTTGATGTGAAATACCTCAGACATGGACAGAAATGGGGTGTGTGGTGTTGATACAACTATTCACTGACGACAACGTCTTATCAACACTACTCGGTTATTTTAAATGCATTTCTCTATATCAATGATAGGCTTGGTAAAACCGTGATCACCAAGCGCGTAATTTACCAAAACCTACTGTATCGATGTAACGTTACAACGGAAAATGACAACATTAAATAATATTAATTATGTACGGCTTTATCAGTTTAAAACTATTTTTACACTGTAGACGTGTATTGTTAATACGTGCCTCTAATAGCGTATGGTTCAATAAAAGCCTGAATAGATTTTCTTTCGAAAGCCTGGATAGATATTCTCTTTATATTGTCTACTAAGATTTTTTGTATGCAGGAGATGATAGAGCTTTTCTCATATATATTTTATGTTTATATCATCATGCGATTTTTCATAGAAGCAATTTACTGTAATGCGATTGCCAGTAGTTTACTAAAATGTAATCTGTAAAATATATTTGACGATTCGAATGATAAAACTGATTGTTTTCCTTTGGCAAGCAATTTATAAATAGCAACTGTTGGATATTATAGAATACAAATCAAGTAGATTAATATACTTTATATAGAAAGAAATTCTAAAGACACTGTTATAATAATAATAATAATAATAATAATAATAATAATAATAATAATAATAATAATAATAATAATAATAATAATAATAATAAGCAACCATACTCTGGGATATGCCAATACACACAGATAGAGAAATTAAGGCAAATAGACCAGATATAGTTGTCAAAGATCATGAAGAAAAGAAAAAAAATGCTTTCTAATTGATGTATCAATACCAGCAGATGACAACGTTTCTCTAAAAGAACTGG
>NC_068990.1:80182322-80184326 GCF_001194135.2 Octopus bimaculoides | reverse complement strand
CCACAGCACATACCCAAGGCGCATAGAGCTGCACTCGGTAGTGAAGTGAAAGCACGTTATAAAACTAAAACTACTGAACAATAATAATAATAATAATAATAATAATAATAATAATAATAATAATAATAATAATAATAATAATAATAATAATAATAATAATAATAATAATAATAATGATAATAATAATATGTGGCGTAACAAGTAACTGCAGAATATATGGCGTAATAACAAGTAACTGCAGAATAATGTGGCGATGGACAAGAAACAATAAATCATATTATTTCTGGCTGCCAAGTCCTGGCTAAGAAGGAATATATTCACAGACACGACAAAGCTGGGACCTATATACACTGTAAGCTATGCCACTACTATGGAATAACAACAGAAAAAATATGGTATAAACACACGCCAGAAAAGGTCACAGAAAACGAGAAAGCAACCATACTCTGGGATATGCCAATACACACAGATAGAGAAATTAAGGCCAATAGACCAGATATAGTAGTCAAAGATCATGAAGGAAAAAATTCTTTCTAATTGTTGTATCAATACCAGCAGATGACAATGTTTCCCTAAAAGAAATTGAGGAACTTTCAAAATATAAAGACCTGGAAATAGAGGTAACTCGAATGTGGATTCTAAAAACAGAAACAATTCCTATCATAGTAGGTGCCTTAGGTATAATAAAAAAAATATTCAGACAAATACATAACAAAAACACCAGAACAAACAAGTTTATATGACATACAGACAATAAGCACTACTAGGCACCGCACGCTTCCTACGTAAAACACTTTCAATACAGTAACCATAAGAGCATCACAACAAACCACAGCACATACCCGAGGCACACAGGTCTGCGCTTGGTAGTGCAATGAAAGCACGTGATAAAAATAAGATTACTGAATAATAATAATAATAATAATAATAATAATAATAATAATAATAATAATTGCCCGGATGCAGTACCAGGCAGTGGCTTCTGATCTTAATTGATTGGAAGTTTTATCATGTACATTGTTTTGTCTTGGTATAAAAGATGGGCTACAGCAAATATTCTGCTTAATACCACAGATTTGCTTGTCAGTTGTTTGACTTTAACCAGTTGACCATGTCTCTTGGCGGCTGACGATATGTGCATCTCTGATCATGAGTAGAAGTAGTGGGGGAGCGCATCATAGTACAGGGCAGCTTCAACGCGATCCATGAAAACTCCTTTGACAATTATTGGTTCAGTACCTACATAATTATAATTTATTTTGTAATTTTATTATGAAGGCGACGACATGACAGAATCCTTAACATGCCAAGAAAAATGCTTAGCGTCTTTACGTTCTGAATTCAAATTCTGCCAGAGTCATCCTTTCCAGGTCGAGTCGATAAAATAAGTACTAATCGCTATCAATTTCCCCATCCCTTTAAACATTTGCTGGTTTTGTACCAAAATTAAAAAGAATTATTATTATTATTATTATTATTATTATTATTATTATTATTATTATTATTATTATTATTATTATTATTATTATTTTATGTTTGACTTTTGTTTTGCATTTGTACAAGTTGGATCCAAGTCTCACCCAGAGACCTCAAGAGACAACAAGTTAGAAGTTCATGTAGGTGTTATGCCTAGGGTATCATATATTTAGATTTGTACAGTTTTGTTCAAGTGAGTGTTTAAGAAACCATAAGAAAATTATGTGTTTGCTTTAAAATTTGAGATCACATATTATTATTATTATTATTATTCAGTACATTTATTTTTATAACGTGCTTTCACTTCACTACCGAGCGCAGCTCTGTGCGCCTTGGGTATGTGGTGTGGTTTGCTGTGGTGCTCTTATGTTTACTGTATTGAAAGTGTTTTGCGTAGGATGTGTGCAGTACCCAGTAGTGCAATTTTCTGTATGTTATATATATTTGTAAGTCCTGCTATTTTTGTTATGTATTTGTCTGAATATTTTTTAATTATACCTAAGGCACCTACTATGATAGGAATTGTTT